>NC_056744.1:916812684-916842684 GCF_019279795.1 Protopterus annectens
CAAAATGATTATTTATTTATTTTGCATTTGTTTACCAGGGATGTCAGGGCCCGTTGCCTGCTTTCAGCAGAGGCCCATAGGGAAAAGCTCCATTACAAAACCACATTAAAAACAATACAAGAAATTGATAACAATAAAGAATACATAGCTTTGGAAAATATAGGTAGTAAATACTTTATACATAAATAATAAAAATTGAGAGAGTAATATAAAGTGGAAAAAACAAAGAAAGCTAACAAATAACTGTTCTCTTGAAGTTAGGATACAGAATGACAGCTGGCAGGTGTAACTGATATGAATTCTGCAGTATCTGCAATTTTTCTTGCTGTTTTCAGGTGTCTTGTCACATTCATCTCCTGAACATTATATAATGAATTACTGAGGCACTTCTTACATTCATGAGATCAACATTTGCTATTAAGTATAATAGTGGACCAGTGTCGTAAATTCTAAATTCTGTTTTCATCAATGCTAACAGTACAGAGTCATACCACTTAAAGTCAAGACATTTTAGCCCTTTAAAGTCAAGACATTTTAGCTCTTTATTCCACTGCTGTGGAAAGTTGACTATGTATGATTGCTTTAATGCTGTCAGTGCGAGGTCAGTGAAACATACTGCATGTATAAGGGTCTGGTTTAGCTTATGACTTTTTGAAGGGCAGGTTCCATTTTTGTGAGGTAGTCTTCAGGGCCTTGGCATGCATAGTGCTAGGTCTGTGTCTGTGTGTGTGTGTGTGTGTGTGTGTGTGTGTGTGTGTGTGTGTGTGTGTGTGTGTGTGTGTGTGTGTGTGTGTGTGTGTATGTGTGTGTGTGTCTGTTGGTGGATAAAAGTCAGATTGTGTCCATGAGTGCAATCAGGTGAGGGGGAGGGGCGGTTTTCTGTCTATAAGTATGAATGTTTGGATGCATATGTTTGTGGGGGGGGGCTGTCAGACCTCCACACTCCCATAGACTAACAAGCGAATCCTGCATTATTGGGAGGGCACTACACTAGGGGTGGCTCATGGTAGTGGCTTTCAGGCTGCAGAACCCTCCCAATTGTTTTCTTTAATTGTTTTCCCTTATTATTCTGATACAAAATGATAACTTTACGTCTACAGAATAAAATAATTCTGATCTGACACAACACCTACTCCACATTTGCAACAAGGAAATTTTATCTTATTGCAGTTATTCATGTCGTTTGCAGAAGAAATGAAAATCAAAAAAGGTTCTGAATGAAGCAGCAAGGAGCCATTTCTGTTGGCTCATAATGCCTCAGGTGACTCACTCACCTGAGACAGCCTGAGAGTAAAATATACAATAGATTATCCCTGAAATCTGAAAGCAGGTGCAGGTGATTTTTTTCCATTATTCCTACACGTACCATTCCATCTAGTTGGAAGGTAAATCTGTGTGCATATGTGTGTGTGTGTGTGTGTGTGTGTGTGTGTGTGTGTGTGTGTGTGTGTGTGAATGTATAATATATGCATGTGTAGGGGGCCACAGATGCTCTCAACTGCCTTTGATTTCACAGAATGTGTATGGTTTTGCCTCATATTTTGAACTGTTCCTTGTAATGTTTGTGGTTTATCTGGCAAATTGTTGAGGATTGCAGTCATTAAATAATGAGAGACATTTGAATTTCAGACTTAGTAGCTTTCACAAAAAGTATAGCATTGCAAAGCCTGTATAATGGTAATATATGTCCCTGAATTTGGTCCTTTGGCCCTATTGCTTTATGGATTTCTCTTTGGTGTTTGAGCTAAGAGGTTGAAAGATATTCATATGTGTGTGTTTGTGTGTGTGTGTGTGTGTGTGTGTGTGTGTGTGTGTGTGTGTGTGTGTGTGTGTGTTTGTGTGTTTGTTTGTTTATATTTGTGTGTGTTTAGCGGTTTGCCATGGCTTAAACAATATAGTCTGATGTATTTATTTATTTACTTGCATTTGTTTACTGGGATGGTCCACTGGGCCAGTATGAGTCTATTTCCAGTGGATGCCCAGGGAGAAAAGCGCCACAATTAATTATACAACTAATTATGCAAATTATACAACAAATAAATCAATACGTATATGCAATGATCAATGCCATACATAGACTAACCAAACATAGTACATCAATACATGTAGTAGTTCAAAACATGAATAAATTGATACTAATGTGTATACATAAGTAGAGAAAAATATACTGTGTATTGTTACTTGTCGGGGAATACAAAGTTTACAAAGGGTTAACATACTTTGAACTGATGGAGACATGAGTGAAGAGCTAAAGGAGGGATGAGGATAGTGGGGATAGAAGGAGAATGGAAAGAGAAGTCTTTTTTTTTTTTTTTTTTTTTTTTTTTTTTTTGTGGATTTGGGGTATTATCAAGTTTTGGGGAGTGTGGATGTGGTACACATGCATAGCCTTTGGGAAGAGAGGTATTGTTTAAGGAATTTTTTAAATTTATTTATTTATATATTTATTTATTTATTGCAGTTGGTTTACCAGGATAGTCCATTGGGCCTTGAAGAACCCGTTTTCAATGGAGTCCTGGGGAGAAAAGCTCCAAAACAGAAAATAGATATACATTAACATTTGATAGTAATTTCTAGATACATTGAACTAGCAAAACATAATGACATCATAATTTAAACAGTAATAGCATTGGTACAAGCAATTGAAGGAACAGAATACAAAAACATAAATGCAGATTAGTGAATACACATAGAAGGTGAATAAGGTAGATTATGGTATTAAGGGCACTTAGTAGAGTTGGTTATGAGGGGTGGGAGCAAGAGCATTCCCACTGAGATGCTAGATGTAAGAAAAGTGACTTCTTGAAAGTAGAGTGGATAGAGGTAATGCGGATGTTAGGTGGTAGAGAGTTCCAGAGGCGAGCGAGGCTGAAGGAAAGGAGGTTCTTGCCTGGGGGATGAGTGGGTTTGTGCACTTCTAGTAGATTTTGATTATTAGATCTTAGCACTCTATTTGGTAGGTGCATTTTAAGGGCAGAAGCAAGGGAGGGACACTTGGAGGGGTTTAGGATCAGCTTATGGGCTAAAGTTAGTTGAGTGTAAGTAAGATAGTTGGGAAGTTCTAACCATTGTAGTTTATGGAGGGAGAGACAATGGTGAGTGGAAGACCTTTGAGCGGTGGCGAATTTAGCAATTTTATTATAGCATGAAGTGAGCTGTTTTTTTAATGAGGACTGAAGATTAGTAAGTAGTGGAGCACCGTATAGAAGGGACGGGATGAGAAAGGAAGTAGCTAGAGTGGTTCTAGTGGTGGATGTAAGGTAGTCCTTTTGTCTGTACAGCAGGCCGATTTTTGTATGTGTTGTTGATGTTTTTTGTAGGTGGGATTTAAATTTTAGTTGGTTGTCGATCTGAACCCCGAGTAGTTTGGTGTCTGATACTATTTCGAGAGGTAAGTTATTTTGACTGGTAATTAAGAATGAGTTCATGTTCGGGAGTGAGTTTGGAGGGTAAATAACATTAATTTGGTTTTGGTGGCATTAAGAGCTAGATGATTGCTAAGCATCCATTGCTCTGTGGAAGAAAAGGCGTCTTGAGTAAGTTTTTGTAGAGTGGGGATAGAAGAGGCAGAGCAGATGATAGTAGAATCATCAGCATATTGGATGATGCTGGAGAAAGGGATAGCTTTGTGGAAGTCATTAATAAAGATATTGAAGAGTAGAGGACCCAGTATAGAGCCTTGTGGAACTCCGGTAGGGGTGGTTAGAAAGGAGGAAGTTGCTTTTTTCCCACTTTACAGCTTGATTTCTGTTGGAAAGATAGCTGGAGAACCAGTTCAAGGAGGAGGAAGATAGGTAGAGTTTGGAGAGTTTAGTTAAGAGCAGGGTGTGAGAGATAGTATCGAAGGCTTTAGAAAGATCAAGGAGTATGGTGGAAACGATTTGTCCTGAGTCACGGGCTTTATTGATGATTTCAAGGAAGGAGAGAAGGGCAGTCATGGTGCTGTGATTAGGTCTGAAACCGTGTTGTGTGGGGGTGATAAGATTGTTGTCTAGGAGATGAGGGAGGAGTTGGAGTTGTACACATTTTTCAAGGATTTTTGCAATGGGGGACAGGATGGCTATGGGACGGAAATTAGTAATGCTGTTATTGTTACCACCTTTGTGTAGTGGTATGATATATGCTTGTTTCCAGATTTGGGGAACTGAGCCTTCTTGAAGGGAGCGGTTAATTAAGATGCTGATGGGGTAGGCAAGACTTTCTGCCTACCCCATCAGGGCAGAATTGCTGGTTGTCCTGAGAGATGGTGGCAGAGAGTTCCATAGTTTGGAGATAGTAAAGGTTTAGAGCATCTGACTGGCAGGAAGGTTAGGTTTTTCTGCGTTCAAGAGAAGTTGCCCTTTGGATCGAAGAGGTCTATTTGAATTGTACTGAGTGAATAGGGAAGAAAGGTAAGGACAGTTTGAAGGTCTGAAAATAAGTTTATATGCTATAGTTAATTGTAGATATGTTAGCTAGTGTGGGGGTTCTAGCCATTTTAGTAGGTGCAGTGAGGTACAATGCTGAGATGAATATTTTGAATTGGTCATGAATTTTGCAATTTTGCTGTAGCATGAGTCCAGCTTGGCTTTAATAGAAGACTAGATATTGGTAAGAAGAGATGCATCATATAAAAGAGATGGCAGCAGAAAGGAAGTGGACAGGGATAGTTTAGTGGTATAATTAAGGAAGTATTTATGTCTATAGAATAAGCCTAGTTTTTGGTGTATTTTTTATGTTACTGTGAATGTGAAGGTCAAAAGCTTTTCATCTATAATGACACCTAGTAGTTTAGCATTTGGGACAACTTCAGTGATGGTATTGTTTTTAAGGAAGATGGAGAATTTGTCCTTGTGCAGGGGAATGGTCCTTTTAGGGGTAAATAGCATAAGCTTGGTTTTGTTGGGGTTTAGGGTCAGATGGTCATTAGCCATCCAGGTTTCAGTGGTGCTAAGGGCATTTTGGGTAAGTTGTAGCAGTTCTGATGTAGAGCTGGCAGTACAGATGATAGATGAGTCATCTAAGTATTGGATGACTGTACCTTAATTAAGGGTGAAGTGGAAGTTGTTGACAAAAACTATTGAACAGCAGGGGGCCAAGAATAGATCCTTGAGACAAACCTGTAGTAATTTTGAGGAAAGGGGAGAAAGATTGATGCCACTTGGTTGATTGCTGCCTATCTGTAAGGTAGTTGGAGAACTAGTTAGAGTAGAGGGATTAATGCTTAAGTTAGACAGTTTATTGAGAAGTAGAGGATGAGAGATAGTATCAAAAGCCTTGGAGTGATGAAGAAAGAGTGAAGAGACAACTTTTCCAGTATCTTGGGCATAGTTGACTGTGTCTAGGAAGGATAAGAGAGCTATGGTAGTACTGTGACCTGGTCTAAATCCATAGTGAGTAGGGGAAAGGATTTGTTTGTGTAGTAGGTATTTTAGAAGTTGTGCATGGATGCATTTTTTTAGGATCTTAGAAATGGGTGAAAGGATGGGTATAGGTCAAAAGCTGGTGATTTGTGTATTGTTTCCACCTTTGTGGAGTGGAAGAATGTATGTTTTCTTTCCAGACTGTGGGTGTGTAGGACTCCTGGATTGATCTATTAACGAGTATGCTGATAGGATAAGCTATAGAGTTTGCTGATAATTGTAGGTATTCAGGAGGTAGGTTGTCAGGGGCATGAGTGCCTGGTTTGAGTTTTAGAAGGAGTTTTTTTATAGTAGCTGTAGGACTAGGTGAAAGAAAAAAGCTGGGCAGTGAGAGCTATAAGTACCTTGGGATGCTGAGTATGCAGGAGCTAATTCGGTTTGGGGAAATTGTTGGTGAGCTTGGCAATGGCATTAATGAAATGTGAGTTAAAGAGTGAGGCTATTTCTGTGGGTGTTTTGTCTGGAGCTAGGCATGGGTTGTTATTGAAGCCTGGTTTTAGTAAGGAATTAATAGAGCTCCAGAATTTTAGGGGGTTATGCTTATGGTAATTTTGTAGTCTGAGGTAATATTCTTTTCCATTGTTAATTATTTGCCACTTTACTTTCTTTCAGAGTTCGTTATATTGTATGAGATCTTGGGGGGTTTTATTCCTTTCCCAAGCCTTCCATGCTTTGTCTCTGTTGACATGAGTTGATTGGTGGCGATGGTAAGCCAGCTGGCATTATTAGTTTTCACTCTTTTTTTGTCGGGGAGGGGCGAGATTGTCTAAGATTCTAAGAAATGTAGAGTAACATAGCTTTACTGCATCATCGAGGGGAAGGATTTTTAGTGAGTTCCAATTGAGGCTATGTAGAGTTTCATTAAGAATGGTTGGTCAGAAATGGGATAGGTCTCTGCTTGGTTTGTAGGTATGTTTACTTGGCATTGGTGTAGTTTTGCGGATTATAAAGGCAGGTAGGTGGTCACTAATACTGTTGGGTAGTGTTCCTGCGGTAGAAATTTTATTGGTATCAGAAACCATTATCCAGTCTAGGATAGAGCCAGTACTGGTATTTTTATTGGGCCTGGTTATATTGGTGATTAGCTGTGTAAAGTTGTAGAGGTTTATGTTGGTGGAGGGCTGGCGGTGTGAAATATCAAGCCAGTTGATGTTTACATTGCCTAGGAAGATTGTTTCATTTTTTATGTTGTTTGTGATCCAAGCCAGGATTTCTTCTAATATAGGAATATTGTTGCCTGGAGGGATATAAAGTACTACGATATATAGGGTTTTATTGTTATTGATTTTTTGGAGGGATATAAGTAATTCAGCTGTGGAAAACTTCAGCAAGCTGAGAAGATAAATTCTTATGTGGTATTTATGCATTTATTGATTAATTTGATCATATATTTCTGAGGCTTCAGTCAAAATCACATGGGAAGTATAACTGATTGTCACGTGTGTGTGTGTGTGTGTGTGTGTGTGTGTGTGTGTGTGTGTGTGTGTGTGTGTGTGTATGCATGCTTGCGAGTGTGGGTGTAATATATGTATGTTTGTATGTTTGCATGGGGGACATAGATGGTCTCAGCAGTCCCAAACTTCACAAAATGCCTTTTATTTTGTCTCATATTTGGTCTGTTCCTCATCAAGTATGTTTTTTTGAGCTAATTAGTGAAAATAGTATTATTAATTAATGGTAAATGTTTGAGTTTAAGACTTAATAACACTCAAGAAAAACATACTCAAAGCTAAAAAAAAAAAAGCAAAGCTCATTGTTCTAACAGTTTTCTGCTTATATAAGGACAATATCTGTCCCTGATTATGTTCCTTTGTCCCCTATTACATTTAGCTTTGTGTTTGAATCTTAAGCAAAGAGGTACAGTGTGTGTGTGTGTGTGTGTGTGTGTGTGTGTGTGTGTGTGTGTGTGTGGTGCAGTATTCTGAAAGAAGTAAGCTGAGATGGTATAGTACAATGTGGCAGTTATTAATGTATTTATTCATTTGTTTGATCACAATCTGGCTTCTTTTTTTTCCACATAATTTTTATTGATTTTTCATAAATACAAATGCAACAAAAATGTTAAACAATATAAACAAATCTTAACTATATACAATGTCCATAATAGAAGTAACTTTGACAATACATTCACATTTTATCTAACAATTTTTAAGTTTTAACCAAGCTAGTTTTTTGTGTGTCATTCATGTAGTTTTTAAAGTTATAGTCATCAATTCTCTATTACAAACTATTTTGGCCAGTGATATAAATTCCACAAAAGGTGTAATTTTCTTACTTTTCCAGTTTGAGGTAATGCTTTTTCTTGCTATTGCAAGGAGGGGGCAGAGGTGGTGCACTTGTGTACACAGTCTGACTTCTGAAGTATAGAGTCACAATTGTATGAGCGGCTGTAATTGACAGTCACATCAGTGTGTGTGTGTGTGTGTGTGTGTGTGTGTGTGTGTGTGTGTGTGTGTGTGTGTGTGTGTGTGTGTGCATACACGTATGCACAGGGGGGTTGCAATAAGTTAAATATTGTATGATTCTGACAGCAGCAGCCTATAATTTAGATATTTATTTACTCACATTTAATCCCAGTCAAATATGAAGTGTTTTGTAGCATATGATTACAATATTTTTCCCATTGTAGCAGCCATCATCTCAGTCTCTGTCAGTGACTACCATTAGTGCTGGGTCATCAGTGGCAGCCAAGTCTGCCTCTCATGAGGTAGACAATGATCAGTCTACTAGGAGCCATTCATGCCCTACATGTCTTCCACTTGGGGCAGTGAAGGCTCATACCCTGAAGGTGGACTGAAAGAGCCACCTGAGATCCCCTGATGTCATTTGTGGGGAATGTTTTCTGCCTGAGTTGTACTAGCAATACAATGATTGCCTTGGAAGCATGGAGAGCCCTCTGCATATATTTATGTCATCTCCAGCCAGGCACCAATACTGCCCCACTTACTCTTCCTTTTTAAAATGTACAAACAAGGGCTTTGCCCCTCCCCAAAAATGCCATTCCTTCCACTCACCAGTCATGCCTTCTGATTGGTCTTCTGTGTTTACCTCTCTTTGCTCTTATTTCCTACGTTCCTGTCTACATCATTTCCTCACCATATAAATGCTGAACAGAACTGAGACTGTACTGCACACACCCACATTATTCTTTGAGTTGGCTTTTATACTTAACTATGCTGCACTTCATTTGGTGGCCATGTGATAGCTTTAGCTATAACACTACACTGCACATGCTAGTGTGCATTCACATAACTGAACTTGCCTATTTCATCTGTGACATCCATTATATTGGCCTTGCATGCTGCTGTAGCACTGCTCATGTTGTACAGTAGCATATTATTGTTTAGCCCCATATTGCTGTACCCTATGACGTCCTTGCCTGCTATGCAAGCCCTATCCCTCACCTACTACCTTTCTGAATAACTGTATAGCATTCAGCACAGTGACCTCTCCAAATATTAGTACAGCAAAGGTACACGATGTGTTAATATGAATCCCACCAAGCGTTACTGCACAGTCATGGCAGGCTTCAGATCTGCTGCAGTCATGTGCGGTTCACCTTATCTGAAGCAAGAGATAGCAATGAGTCAGAATCTAGCATGGTGTTTACAGTCTAGATATAAGCAGAAAAGTTAACCATGGATAATAGTTTTCCTCAGCTCTTTCAGCAGGATCACATCACAATAATGTTATTTAACATTCTGATCCACAAAGCAAAGATTTTCAAAAATTCCTTTAGCCAACTCTTGCTAGGATCTAAGCAGACAATTTGAAATTGTGAAATGTTCTAGACTAAAATCAGATGAAGCACTAACTCCAACTTTCTTGTAAGATGGCATAATCCTTCTTTTGATACTCTAGGATGGCTCAAACATAAGAAATATATCGGCAGAACTACAAGCTGCAAACAGACTTCTGGAAAGAAATACTAATTAGGATATTAGCAATATGAATTTTCTCTCTTAAATTACTGCATTCCCTGCAAGGATGCTTTATTTGAAATATATAAGGTTCATGCCATTGGACTTATTGTTCCTTACTGCAGTCAGAACTCCTGCATGTGAATGTTACTTTATTAAGCTAAGAATGACTAAAACATGCTTTCAGAATAAAACAAATGAGAGACTAAGTTACATGGACAGTCTTTCATTAATGACAACAGCACATAGCACAAGGGCACGGTCAAAGCAGTAGATGGCATTTGTTAAAGTTCATAGTAATAGGGAATAAATAAAGATTAGATACAGAGTTTTGTTCCCTCTTTTTTAAGATATGTAGCATTGCCAATTTTTACAAGAGGCAATGCTGGTAGCCTGATGTAGCTAAATTCTTTGAAAGAATTGACTGATAATTTGAAGGGACAAGCCCAAGGGAAAACTCCAGGTAATGATGGTTTCCAATTGAGTTTTGGAATTTATAGTCTGTAAAAATGAAGTCTACATTAATACTGTTATTTACATTAGTACTGAAGACTAAGCAGATATCAGAGGGGAGGAAGAAAATAGTTATTACTGCTGTGCTTAATTTAAAAAGGTAAGGTGTTCAAAACAGCAGTGCAACCAGTACTACTGCACTGTAGAAACATAGGTTGTGAAGGCAGAGCAGCTGAGGAAACTAAACGTGATGGAGATGACGTGCATAAGATAGGAGGTAGGATGCACACTGTTAAACAAATAAATAAATAAGAACATCAGACACAAGCAAAAGTAGCTCCATTTGCACAGAAGATCAAAGAGAATAGATTATAGTGGTTCAGTCACATGTGCAGGAAAGCAGAAGATGACTTGATGAAGATGGGAGAGACAGGAAGAAGGGAAGATGAAATAAGGGTGTCCAGAGAAGAGATGGATTACATGAGGGAACACCTGACAGGCATGACTGTTGAAGAGGCTAGAAAAGTGGCATTGAATCGAGTGAAGTGGCGACAGTTGATATAACACTCCAATCCCATGTAGAAAATGGGAAAAGGGGGAATGGTGATGATATGATGATAATGATGATGTTGACAACTGGATTTAATTTAATTTTTCAATTTGGAGTTGAAGATTGCAGATAGGATTATCATGCTAGTGAATGTTCAGAACTGTTAATTGTTGTTAGAATATTTAATAAGACTAAGACAGTGTCAATAATATCAGTTTAATAATGGGACGTGATTTGATGAAGATGAACAAACCAAGAGAACTATCTCAACATACAGGGAAGAAGGTGTAAGAATAGTGCACAAAAAGGCATTGATATCCTGTTAACAGGGGTAAGACAGTGAAGGATGAAGAAATTAAATGTTGAAATTGTTTTTATAACTTGTGTAAACTGATGTTGTTCATACGTTTGCTATTTCATGTGAGGCAAGGTTTATATTGTTTTAAAAATAAACAGAGAGAGAGAAAAATGAGACAAATGTGGATGATGGGTAAACCCACAAAAATCTAAGGAAGCTTGTAAACTGGTAGGAGAAATGGCAGCAGAAGATTAAAATAGAAGAATGCAAATCACTTCACATGGTGTTCACCAAACCTATAGTGAAAATCTACCTGGGATTTTCACCATACATGGGAAACCATAGCAGATAGTTGTTTCCTTTAGGGAACTTAAGAGATGATCAATATATGTGTTTCACTAATGCAGAGAAAGATCTACTTATGTATAAGTTAGGTGCAATATTCCTGGGTGTGTCATCCTTTGGATAATATGTTAAATTAAGGTCCCATCTACCTGAGGTGGTGGAAACTCAAGTGGATCTAAAAGATCCCACAGCATCTATCAAAAAGAGTAGGGATCCTTTATTTACATGTTATTATATGTTATATGACATATTATTTATATACTAACATTTTTGCATATTTTTATTATTATGCAACTCTATACATGTTTACAAAATCACAATGTTTATAACACTTTACTCAAAGCATTCATGTAATGTCTTCTTTATACATTATTTTTTATCCTGATGCATTTTTATTTAAACTAGACCCCTACTCTTTTTCCCATAACCACAATATGATTTTCCTTGATATCACTGATAAGATCCATTTTCCATTGAGCATAATTTAATTTAATCCCTCATTACAAATTACCAGTATTACATAAAAATAACTTTCTTCTGTTCTTTGTTTCTCTTCTTATAATATCCATATTCAACAATATCCATGTTTATGTCATTACTATTTTTTAATTTTGAAAAAAAATTTCTTCATATGATTTTCCCATAATTTATGTACTCTTTTAACATTTTAGAAAAACATGCTCTGGTTTCTTCTTCACCACGGTACAAACATATTGTCTTACTTTTCTTGCTATAAGGCATATTTGCTTTTACTGGCAACTTCTTTATTCCCAATCTCCATAGAAAATCCTGACATCCTATTTCATTATTATACCACTTGTTTCTTTCCTTTATAGTAATACTGTGTTCCTCTGGTAAATGTTTCCAATGGCCAACACAACAATTTGCACCATTATGTTTCTATACCATATTTTCAGTCTTTATCTTCCACATTTTTATTTTTTCTTATAGGTTCATAGGTTCTTAGGTGTGTATTAGGTTAATGGCCCAGGAGCCTTTACAAGCCTAGCCCATAGGATTACCCTGGCATTGTGCCACCTGACCTTAGTTTCCAGTGCCTCTGTTGAGTAGTGCCACTAGAGTGATCCCCAGGGTGAATTTTCTATTTCCCATCCACTCATCAAGATTTCTGTTGAAGAGGCCCAGTGAGGTGTTCTGTTTGACAAGTATGGGAAGTCTATTCCATAGCATGAGCAGTCTCTGGGTTATGAACCTCTCTCTGGAGGATGTGGTGCAGAGGGATTGGGATTTCTTTAGATGTAGCATTTCTAACAGAGCTGGGTCAGACATGGCTTTGTAAGTCAAGCAGAGATCGCCTCTAAGTAGGTGATATGAGACAGAGAATAGTTGGTGTTTTTTGAGTCTGTCCATATAGGCCAAGTGTTTAAGGCCTAGGATCCTCTTTGTGAGGTACTTTTGTGATCTCTCCAGTTGTTGCAGGTGTCTAGTGAGATACATGCCAAATGGGGCATTGTACTTGATGGTTGGCCTAATGAGAGAAGAGTAGAGGAAGACCATGACCTCTTTCTTCCTGGATGCAAAACCCTTAGTAATGAGATGTGCCACATAGAAGGACTTTCTGACCACAGTGGCAGTGTAGTGGTCAAATCAGAGGTTGCTGTCAACCTGTCTTCACAGATCTCTTATAACACCTTCTGTGTTCAGTGGACTACCATCAATGTTGTAGTTCATGAGAACTGGGTTTTTCCCAAAGGGGGATGACAGCACATTTTTTGGCATTGAGCTTAAGGCCATGGTTCTCACACCAGTCGTTGGTCTCAGTGAGGCCTTTCTGTAGGATGTCAACATCACTTGGGGAGTTAATAATGGCTCCCAACTTACAATCACCTGTGAACTTTGTCAGCCAGAGTCCCTTAATATTGGCCTGGACTTCTGAGAAGTAGATACCAAACAGGAAAGGATCCAGGACCAATCCCTGTGGGACTCCACTTATGACTGGTCAGCAGTCTGACTTGGAGTCAGCTACTTTCATACTGTGGATTCTATCTGTGAGCCAGTTTGCAACCCACCTAGTGATATAGGGGTTGATGCCTAGCTTAGTGAGTTTTTCTATGATTCCTGACTGGGAAATGGTATCAAAGGCCTTGGCCAGATCAAGGTAAGCTGAATGAACCACCTTGCCTTCATCCATAGCTCTGGTGACTGACTCAAAGAAGTTGACCAAGTTGAGTAGGCAAGATTTAACCTTCACAAAACCAAACTTGATATTTTTTCTTTTTTTTTCATTAATACATTGTTTTTCTGTCTTATTTCTTCTTATTGTCTCCTGAAAATTTTTATATTTGTACTTAAAAAGTCTTAATACCAGTTTTTTTTATTTATACTTAAAAAGTCTTAATACTAGTTTCTCATTTTATTCAATAAATCAATACTACTGGATTTAACAATCCTAGTCCCCTTATATCTTTGTCCATGTATAACACTCCTCTCTTGACTGGATTTAATCTAGATTCCCATATGAAAGTTAATATACCTTCTAACACTTGTTTATGTGTTCTTAGAATCATATACATACTTGATAGATACTCTATTTTGCCACTCAATACTGCATTTATTAAACTAGCTTTGTACCTACAGGATAATCTATATGTTGTCCACAGACAACAAATTTATTTCAGTTCTTGTAACAAAATTTCCCATCGTGTTTCACATTTCATTTTATTACCAAAATGTATCTCCCAATACTGAGATTTCTTTCATTGTAAACTGTATTACTCCTACTTTTATCTTATCCCCCAAACATTTATTTTTATTCTTATTTAATGTCATACCTATTTCTTTAAACAATCCACCACACACAAAATAATCCTTCCTTCATCCATAAATTATTTTAGTAATTATACACCTGTTTGTGTTCTATACTTTGCATTCTTCATTTTATTATTCACCTTACTCACTACCATATTCGTAACTAAAGCAAATAATATACCACTCATAGGACAGCCATGTCTTATCCCATTACACATCCCTATTTTCTTACTGTACCAGCCATTAATCAAAATTGTTATCTTATTGTTGCTATATGCTGTCATACAAATTTTTTTAACTTTATCACTAAAATTGTATGCCTCCATTAGTTGCCACAATGTCTTATGCTTCATTGAATCAAATATTTTATTAATATCACCTACCATAAGTTTCAAATAATTTTTCTATTTATGATATCATCTACAATCTTTCTTACTATCATTAAAAATTCTCGGCATCCCTTCCCTTTTATACCATATACAGTTTCTTCCATTATAATTTCCATATTGTTTTCTAGTCTTTGTTGAATTATCTTCATAAAAGATTTATAATCTGTATTATTTAATATGATTGGTCTCCAGTTCTTTATATCTTCTTTTTCACCTCTTTTCTAAATACATTTTAATATCCCACTACACAATTCTTTATAAGAAAAACCTTTAATCAACCATCCATTTAACACATATAATACATGCACTTTCTAGCATTCCATTATTTTTTTTATATATTTCATACCCTATTCCAGCTGGGCCTGCTACCGAGCCTATATTGTATTACATTTATTTTGTTTTAAGTTTTCTGTTCTGTTGAAGTTTTAAGAAGTCTTGGCTAGAGTCAGTAAAAGCAAAGAATTCCTTTGTAAACAGTGAATAACATCAGTTAATTAGGAGCAGGAGCTAAGAAACAGCAGGGCTCTTTTACTTAATAATATCTCTATTTAGCTGAATTGCCCCTGCTTACTGTACTCTGCCTGAATATTGCTGATATTTGGCTGCATTTTATTTTTAACTTCCACTCACCTAATTATTGTTGGGTTCTTAAACTTGGTGGCTTTTGAGTTGCTCTCTCCTACTATAAATCTGATTTTGGACACTTATCCCAGTTCCATCTCATTATCTCATTCTACTGGGTACAGAGAGATCATTTGGGAAGGCCCACCCCATTAGTTTTTCAACCTTGAATTATCCTATGTTTTCTCCCTTCGCAGTTAACTAAAAAAAAAAATAAAAAAATAAAAAAGAAGAAGAAAATGCACTTTATTCAGCTGCTTTTATTGTATTTGTGTTTCTTCCTACTTCATTACTTTATTTTGCGTTTGCTGCTTGTTCTTAAAAGTATTTGATTGCATTCATTCTGCTGCATTTATTACTGCTTGTTAGTAGCCTGATTAAATTGTAACTGTTATTCTAAGCCTTTTGATTTAAGCACTTGGGCTTCAGGACAGCTGTTCTGAACAGGAAGGTTTGTGGTCTACATTCTTATAGCAGGAGAGGTAACTTACATCCTTCTAAATTGGGAATTGCTGGTTGAAGGCTTAGTGTGTATGTTATTTTAAAAGTGTCTTTGTCCTGGTTTAAGCACTTGGGCTTCAGGCCAGTTATTTTACATTAAGAAGGTGTGCGGTCTACAGTTTTGTGGGAGGAGAGGGTAGCTTCTGCCCTTCTGAGCTGGGAATTGGTGGTTGAAGTCTTATTGTGCCTGCTTATTTGAACTGTTTTTTTAATTGTTGCACTTTGTTTGCTGTAGCATAGACTAGACTCAGACCTGCTGAATATAGTTCTGTTTGTATAACTTGAGCCTAAACCAGACAATCTTTTGTTGGAGAGGGTTTGCTGCACTCTAGTGGCAGGAGTGTGCAGTTAGAACTCATCTGATTGAAGGCTGCTGGAACAGAGCCCAATTTTGAGCTTTTTATTGGTTAATATGTTTAGATCAGTTTGTGCTCATTTCCTACATAGCACCATGTTTGTGCATCACACACTGCTGCAAAGCAGTGAGCACTGTTGGTGGTTATAGATGCAAACACTATTGCCTGCAAATTTTCCCTTAGTACTCTACTGGTGCTCTATTGGTGAGTTCATGTAATTGTTTCTCACTGACAGGTGATACATTCAGTGAAGCTCTTGAGGTACTAACACAGGTCCTACCCACTAGTCCTTTGCATTTTTGTTTACTTCTCCTGTCCTCTATTTTACTTGTTCCTTCTGTCCTCTCCCTATTTTCTGATCACATCAACTTAACTAACATTATGGATGGACAATTCACCACAGTTTCTCCATGCAGCCTGGTAGACATGGGCATCCTGAGGCAATGTAGAAATTGCCTTATGTACACTGACAACCTACTTCTTCTACTCCACTCAAATTTATTATGTGAGAAGTGCATCTATATCAAGAACCTAGAATCCAGGCTCTCTAACTCACCAATCAGTCCATCTGATATTAAGCAGGTTGTCAGCATGCACACATCTCCTCCTGTACATACCAAACCAACAACACATAAACCTACAAATGGGGAGGTCCTTACAAGAAGCTTACCTACACATCAGAGACTTCCCAAACACAAACACAAGCATGCTTCGCATAACATAGTACACATAATATATCACACACCAGTGTCTCACCAATCAAGCCCCTCAGGCATAACACAAAAACAAATATCTTAGTCATAGGTGACTCAATTGTCAGACACACATATGTCCCTATAACTAGGTTGGATAGGGGAAAGCTGTCTGTCAGGTGCCAGGATCCATCACATCACAAACACACTCAAGTCTGTCAACAGGCACTGTTATGACTCCATCATACTCCATGCTGGTCTGAATGACATGAGACATACCTCACTGGACTATATGAAGAGAGACATGGCTGATCTCTCAGACTATGTGTCTTGGGCAGTTATGTCCCTAGCCTTAAGCAGCATTTTACCTTCACCTAGAATGACACCTCAATGCAAACAAAAAATGATTGACTTCAACATTTGGCTTAGTATCTGGTTTCATTCAAAGGGGATCCAGTATCTATCAGCCTGGGATGACATGGTCAACAGACCTCAATGCTTTGCCAGAGATGGTCTTCATCTGTAACCCTGGGAATTTGGTTACTGGATAAGTATCTTGCCATCCCCATAGTGCCTTTTTTGGGTAATGGCACAAAAACAAAATTTCCGACATAAATATACCCTATAAAAACAACCTCAAGGTCATGCTGCTAACTGCTAGGAGTCTAAACCAGAGACTGCACTCACTGGAAGCAGTCCTCATCCTGGAAGAGTTTGACATTTGTTCAGTCATTGAGACCTGGTTTAAGGCTGCAAAGGGTACCCCAGCTATACCAGGTTACATTATTCTGGATACTGGCTAAGGCTCTTGCCACCCCTGTAGTGCCTTTTTTAGGCAAGGTTCAAATGACAAATTCACCACTATAACAGGTACAAGCAAGCAAAATCTGAGGGTATTGCTACTCAATGATAGAAGTCTAAACCTCAAAATGCACTCACTCGAGGCACTCCTTAAAATGGAGAACATCGACATCTGTGCAGTGTCAGAGACCTGGTTCAAGGTTCCAGAGAGCACCCCTGCATTACCAGGCCATAATTCATACCACACCGTTCGGCCACCTAACCTGGACCAAAACACTAAAGGCAGAGGTGTGTCCATATTCATTAAGGATATCCACACCTCCAGGGTAGATGCTTAGCATAATGCATCCGAGATTATCCAAGTGCAACTAACTCTGGGCAAGATCACAATCCAAATTGTAGCTTGCTACAAATCCCCCACCATTCCCCAGGATTCAAACTCCTCATTTCTTGATACACTGGAAAATATTGGGGTACAACCCAACACCCTAATAATGGGTCATTTCAACTACCCCACCATTAACTGGGAAAACTCATGTTCCAACTTTTTTGCTCAACGTTTTCTGGAATTCATAAATTCCAACGCCTTGGATCAATTTATCCACACCCCCACCAGGGGTAGCAATATCCTAGACCTGGTCATTACCAACATGAGTGACCGGTGTTCCACACCAAAGGTCAGTTCCTCATTGGTCAGATCCAACCACAAATTAATCACCCTAGACATCCACATCCTGCCCCCACCCCCCACTAGGGAAACTACCGTAAAAAATTTCTCCAAAGCCAACTTCACGCTTCTTAAGACAGAAGTGGCAAACTTCATGACACCCATGCAGATGGACATTAGAGGTACAACTGCTGAATCCTACACAAATGCACTTTATAAGCACTTATATGAGTGCATGGATCGTGCTATCCCTAACAGAACCAAGATGCTATTCTCCAAAAAAATGAAGATAATTTGGTGATCCCCTGCAATAAACAAACTCTACAACAGAAGAAAAAAACTGTCACAAAAAAGAGTAAAATTCCATGATTGGAAGAACTCCCTGGTCAGCCTCAGTAAGAAGCTGAGATCCCTCATAAAATCCACCAAAGCTAGTTATAAAAACAAAATTGCCACTGATTCTAAAGACAACCACAAAGCATTCTATAGCTATGTCAAGCATCTCAATGACAACACTCAGATCTGCTCTGAGTTACAGCACAATGGCACTAAATATACAAAACCAACCGATATTGCCAACATCCTGGCAGATAGAATGAAAGATATACCCTTACGACTGCTAAAGGTTGCTCTGCGGCAAATAAACAAGCAAAAGACAAATATCCAAGAGCAATCCACCACGGATATGGAACCACACTTTAAAATACTTTATTACAAGTTTAAATAAAAGGAGCTTTAACTGTGATGAGTGCTTTCGGCTATTCAGCCTTCTTCAGATCAGATGAAAGTTAGCTCCATTCTCAAATTAAAAACAGTTGTTTAACCAATCAACACTAAAGACCAGGAAGCTCCCATTTTCAAAGAAGGTGGACTCCGTTCTTCCTTGGAGTAAACTATCACAGTAAAAATAAGATCTTAAGACTTTAAAAATAAACAGAATTTATAAAGTGGTTTATAAAATTGTATTGAATTGTTTACCCATAATATTAGTTCGGTTTTGGTTAATGCTGTACTCAACAACCTTACCGAACACTTAATCTCCTGCTTTTAAGCAACGGTTTTAATGGAACAATATTTTTAATGCCTGGGGGCCTGGGGGGGGGGGTCTGTCCACTCTCATGTTAATGATCCATTCTGTTTCTATTTTCTCTGTCAAATTATGAATGTCACCTCCATGACTTCCACATTGTATAGGATCTATGACCATAAATTTGAAGGAATGTGCACTGTTCAATAAGATATGATTTGCCAGAGCATTTTTTTTATCTACATTTTGTATGTCACGTAGATGCTGCATAATCCTGTTTTTAAACAACTGATTAGTCATGCCTATATAAAAAGCAAGCAAGATAAATCAGATTTTTGGTGTTACAGTTAGCATAACCATCTAATCTATAAAATTTTCCGGTGGTGGGATGACAAAAGGAATTCACTGAATCTATATAGGGGCAAGCTTTGCATTTACTGCACATAAAAGTGCCTTTCTTATGAGTTCTTCCAAGACTTTCTTTAGGAAAACCATCTTTATTGCATAAAATCCTTTTTAAATTCTTCTTTTTCCAAAAGGAGAAGCAGGGCATATCTCCTACTATCTCCCTTATTTTACCATTCTCTGTCAAAATAAGCCAATATTTTTTAATGACCTCACAACCTTGTCTAGAGTCCATGCTGAATGTTACCAAACATCTTAGAGTATCAGTTTCATTGCTTTTATGAGGTTCTTTAGAACTTGCTTTTTGTTTATGGTATCATGGAAGACCATTTGTTTTTCTAATAGTCTCACTTTTACTAGAAGTGATGCTAGCTTCCTTTAGATCATAACCTCTTTTCACCAAGCATTGCTGTATCTTGTTCTTCTCCTTTTAAAAATCCCCTCTATTGGTACATAACCTTGAAGTTCTAACAACCTGGTTCGCCATGACATTTTTAAAAATATGAATGGGATGCATGCTGCTTCTGTGGAGAGAGTGATTTCTCCAAGTCTCTTTCCTGAATACAGAAGTAGCTATACCTGCCTCCTTACTATAAGTGAGCCTGACATCCAGAAAATCAATACTTTCTCTTGAAAAGTTCAAGGTGAAACTAAGAAATTCAGTAGTCTCATTCAAATAATCACAAAAAGACAATAGGTCATGCTCGTCTCCATCCCATAAAATAAAAATGTCATCTACAAAACGACCATAGTATCTTAGGTTGTGGTGCCAAGGATTTTGTTCATGTAGAACATTAGTCAATTCCCATCGGGCAAGTAGTAAGTTGGAGTAACTGTTTGCACATTGGACGCCCATAGCCACACCCCAGCCCTACAAATAGTAAGCATTCCCATAGTTGAATACACTGGTGTTGAGGATGAATCCCAAAAAATCATATACTAGGTCCAACTTAACATTCAGTCCAGTGAGAAAAGTCCTAATAGCTTCAATCCCATACACATTGGGAATCACTGTAAAAAGGTGTTCTAAAAAATCACCCTATTGTTTTGGGACATGGCTGGATAATGGAGCCACTATCGATATATGTGGAGGAGACCTTGAAACCGTATGTCATTCAAGCTAATACTGTGATCAAAGACACAGGTGATTTTTAGAACACTTTTTTCTAGTGATGGAAGAGAAAGTTACATCTTAGAATCTAATACTAGTCACCATAGCCTGGGCCTCCATTGAAAATGGGCTCATTTCAGCCCAGTGGACTTTCCCGGTTAAGAAAAGCAAATAAATAAATAAATACCTTATTTAACAGTACACATTCCTTCAAATTTATGGTCATAGACCTTATACAACTTGGAAATCGTGGAGGTGACATTCATAATTTGACAGAGAAACGGAATGGGTCATCAGCATGAGAGCAGACAGACCCCCAGGCATTAGTAATATTGTTCTTTTAAAACTGTTGCTTAAAAGCAGTAGATTAAGTGTTCGGTAAGGTTGCTGAGTACAGCATTAACCAAAACCGAACTAATATTATTTGTAAATGGCTCAATTAAATTTTATAAACCACTTTATAAATTCTGTTTATTTTTAAAGGTTTGAAGACCTTATTTCTACTGTGATGGTTTACTCCAAGGAAGAATAGAGTCCACCTTCTTTGAAAATGGGAGCTTCCTGGTCTTTACTGTTGATTGGTTAAACAACTGTTTTTAATTTGAGAATAGAGATAACTTTCATCTGATCTGAAGAAGGCTGAATAGCTGAAACTGCTCATCACAGTTAAAGCTCCTTTTATTTAAACTTGTAATAAAGAATTTTAAAGTGTGGTTCCATATCCATGGTGGTTTGATCCTAGCAGATAGATTCAGTGCTAACTTTACCCCCTCTAACCCCCTAAAGGACCCATCTATATACCAGAAGAATGCAAAGTTCCTGTAATCACAGCTGCACAGGTAAAAACCACACTCTCCAAAGCCAAGAACACAGCATCAATGAGACCTGACAACATCCCAGGCTGCATTCTACACGAACTACAGAACAGACTGGACCCTCACCTAAGTACCATGTTCAATCATAGCCTTACTTCAGGCTTTGTGCCCACTGAATGACACACAGCGATGGTTATTCCACTCCACAAAGGAGGAGCCACCACGGACCCTGGGAACTGCCACTCCATTAGCTTGACGAGCCTGGTCTGCAAGGCCATGAAACATATCATCATGGAACCTATGCACAAAGACATTGGTAACCTCCAAACTCTGGACTCTACCCAGTTTGGGTTTGTAAAAGGCAGATCATGTGTCCTAAACCTGATAGACTTCTTTGAAGCAGTCACCAAAGCTGTAGACAAGGATAAGGTGGTTCACACAGCCTATCTCGATCTCGCCAAGGCTTTCAACACCATCCCCCACTCTGGAATTATAGATAAACTCATTAAACTATGTATAAATTCCTATGTCACAAGATAGGTTACCAACTGGCTCACTGACAGAACCTACACTGTGAAAGTAGTAGACTCCAAATCTGACTTCAGACCAGTGACAAGTGGAGTACCACAGGGTTCAGTCCTGGGTTCTCTCCTGTTTGGTATCTACTTCTCTGAAGTACAGGCTAACACAGGAGGTCTTTGGCTAACAAAGTTTGCAGATGACTGCAAACTAGGAGCCATAATTGAAACTCCTAATGATGTGGACATCCTACAAAAGGGCCTTGAGACAGACGCCTGGTGTCAAAGCTATGGCCTCAAGCTCAATGCCAAAAAGTGCATTCTCATCCCCTTTGGTAAAAACTCTGTACCCATGAACTACTACATAGGTGGAAGTCTACTTAACACCAAAAGTGTGATAAGAGACCTTGGGACACAGGTGGACAGTAGTCTGGACACAGGTGGACAGTAGTCTCTCTTTTGATAATCACATCGCCGCAGTAGTCAGGAAATCCTTCTACATGGCACACCTCATCACAAAATGTTTCTCATCCAGGAAAAAAGACATCATTGTTCCCATCTACTCATCACTCATTAGACCCATTATAGAGTACAACTCCCCTTTTGGTATGTACCTCACAAGACATCTACAACAACTGGAAAGGCCGCAGAAATACCTCACAAAGATGATTACTGGCCACAAACAGATGCCCTATGCAGACCGTCTCAAAAAACTCCAGCTTTACTCCATCACATATCGCCTACTCAGAGGCGATCTCTGTCTAACATACAAAGCTATGTCAAACCCAGAGCTGTTGACATGCTCCACTTAAAGAAATTACAATCCCTCCGAGCTGCATGCTCTAGGGACCTAAACCTGGTCACCACAATAAACAGAACATACTGGAGAGATAGATTCCTGTCCCAGAAACTCCCCATACTCTGGAACAAACTATCTATCTATATCAAACAAAGCTCCTCATTAGCACTCTTCAAGAAAAATCTTGATAATTGGATGGAAAATAGGAAATTTGCCCCAGGGATCACTTCTGTGGCTCTGCTCGACAGTGGCACAGGAAAATAATTTTCTTGGATGGCGAAAGCCAGGATACCTTTTTGGCTAGGCTTATATAGGCCCTAGGGCCAATAGCCTAGTACCTACCTATGAAACTATGAACCTCTGAACATGCAGACAACAAACTGAAGGTGTGAGATCTAAAGGAAGTGGTGTATCAATATTCATTAAAGATAAATACACCTCTAGATTGGTTAAACAGCATGATTCCCTTGAATTACATCAGGTGCAATTGACTGTAGGTAAGATCCCTCTCCAGGTCATTGCCAGCTATATGACCCCCTCCATGAATCAGGGCATCCACTCAGCCTACTTGGATGTACTTGTGCCAATCAACATACAGCCAAACACCCTGGTTTTGGGTTACTTTAAAATACCCAGCCATTGACTGGGTAAATTATACGTGCTCTAACTCACTTGCTCAAAGGTTCCTGGACTTCATTAACTCCAGTGCCTTGGACCAGCTGGTTGACACACTCACAAAGGGCTCAAACATTCTGGACCCGGTGCTCAACAACATGGGGGACTGCTGCACCACCTCCAGTGTGTGGCCATCCCTGGTGAGATATGACCACAAATCAGTCTTATTAGAAGTAACTATAACACAAGACCCCACCCCCCCAGTAACAAGTAGACTAAAACATTTCTCCAAGGCCAATTTCAACCTCTTACGTGACAGCATAAATAGCTTCATAGCCCTTCTTCCCACTCATGGAACAAACACCTATGCTGAGTTATACACCAATGCTTTATACAACCACCTGTACAATTGTATTGACTGTGCCATACCTGATAGAATCAAAGCAAGATCGTCAAGGAAAAAACAAACCTGCCTGGTAGACAACTACCATTAACAGGTTATACAAGAGGAGAAAGAAATTGCTGTCTAAGAGTAGGAAGGAACAGTCTCAAAATTGGAAACCCTTCCTCCTTAATTTAAACAAGCAAATAAGACTCCTAGTGAAGTCCTCCAAAGCAAACTATGAGTCCAAATTAGCTTCCCTAACTAACTAACTAACTAACTAACTAACTAACTAACTAACTAACTAACCACAAGGCATTCTTTAGTTACATCAGTAACCTCAAAGGCAAGGCCCAGATTTGTGCTGAACTTCTAGTTAATGATTCTACATATATAGAACCTGTGGATATAGCAAACCTGCTGGCTGACAGGTTCAGTGAAACTTCACTCTCCTGTCCATGCCACATATACCAAAGCATTCTTAATGCCTATACCATGCATAGTATCTCCAAGTAGCAGGTCTTAAATGCCCTCTCCAAGGCCAAATGCACAACCTCTATGGGAACAGACAACATCCCTGGCTGTGTTCTACATGGGTTAAAACAAGAATTAACATCACCATTGAGCATGCTTTTCAATCACAGCTTAAGCACTGGCTTCATCCCACTGGAATGGAATACAGCTCCTGTCATCCTTTGCACAAAGGGGGTGCATCCATTGACCCCAAGAACTAGAGATCCATTAGCCTCACCAGCCTTATCAGTAAGGCTATGGAATGAATCATCATGGACCTTATTAACAAAGATATATGAAATCTCCAAATGCTTGACCCCACCCAGTTTGGCTTTGTCAAGGGGAGATCATGCCTGTTAAACTTGGTGGACTTCTTCAAGGCAGTCACCATAGCCCTAAACAAGGGCAAATCTGTGCATATGGCCTACCTAGAATTAGCCAAGACCTTTGACACAATTCCCCACTCAGGCATCATTAATGAACTCACCCAGCTGGGTATCAACCCATATATTGTCAGGTGGATTGCAAACTGGCTCACTGATAGAACTCATATGGTCAAAGTAAGGGACTCCACCTCATCCAGCGACCTGTAACCAGTGGTATTCCACAGGGATTGATTCTGGGATGCCTACTGTTCGGAATCTACTTCTCTGAAGTGCAGGCTAAAACTAAATGACTGTGGCTGACAAAGTTTGCTGATGACTGCAAACTTAGAGCAATCATTGAAACCCCTAGCAATGTCAACATCCTTCAAGAAGGTCTTATGCAGACTAATGTCTGGCACCAAAGTCATGGTCTTAAACTTAATACAAAAAATGCATTATCTTCCCCTTTGGTAAGGGTGATGTCCCTACAAACTACCACTTCAATAGCAATACCCTAAGCACATAGTTAGTGGTGAGAGATCTGGGCATACAGGTTGATAGCAACCTTAACTTTGATCACCATTTCTCCACAGTGGTAAGAAGGGCATTTTATATTGCTCATCTCATAAGCAAGGGCATTGCCTCCAAAAAGAGGTTATGACCCCCCCCCCCCTGTACTCTTCCTTCATCAGGCTAAAAATAGAGTATGATGCCACCTTTGATATGCTCCTTTCCAAATTCAGGGTCATCAAGATCTGTCTTATGTGGACAGACTGAAATCATTGCCACTTTATTCTGTGTCTTACAGACTGCTCACAAGTCACCTGTGCCTTGTATATAGAGCAATCTCTGACCCAGTTTTAATAGAAATGGTGCATATTCGCAAGTCAAATGGCACATGGATCACTCGATCAAATGACCTTAACCTGGTATGTGACATCAACAGAATTTGCTGAAGAGACAGATTTGTCTCCCAGAAATTGCTCCACCTTTGGAACAAGCTTATTCATGTTAAACAAAACCCCTTGTTGGCCCTATTTAAGTGCAATTTGGATGATTGGATGGGTAACCAGAAATTTACCCCAGAGGTTCTGCCTGTGTTCCTCTTGGACAGGGGCAATAGGTGCTGATTTTAATGTCTTCTTGAACCAGACACCCTTAAGAAAATGGGTTGAACATGGCTAGGCTTATAAGGGACCTGGGACTGTTAGCCTAGTAACCCCCTATGATCCAATGATCCTATATTGACTTGTCTAAGACCTTTATCTAATTCATACTTAGTAATCTCTTTCTCAATTTTCTTATTTACTTGATCTAAAGAACTTTTAATTTTCCATATTTTATTACAATCTTTACTTTTTTTTAAAACATTTCTTCCATATAATGAACTACAGTTTCCATTGTCTGTTTTTGATTTCTTGCTGTCTCGCTTTCCTTATTTTTTATCCCTCGCATTGCACTACTGTCTTCTTATACAATCTTACCAAAATAAGCTGACATTTCTTCCTTCTTTTCTTGTAATAAATATCTTTGCTTATATAACACATTTTTTTATAATTTATTTTATATAACTCTTTTTTCTTCTTCATAATATTCACTCCAATTCCTTTCTAGCTTTTCAAATGCATTTTATATATTTTTATGTTTCTTTTTTTTCTATTTTTCTATTTCCACTTTGCCATTTAAAAAAACTTCTCTTATATTTATTTTCAAATGTAATCCACCATTCTGACCAACTGAAATAAAATGGTTTCATTGTAACATGATCTCTACATAATGGTATAATTTCCTTATTCTCCTTTTCATTCCATTCTTTCGCGTTTATTCTTTTTTTTTCCTTTTCCTGTCTTTATATGTTCTTTACTCTCATTTACTCCTTTATCTGCATCCATATTTCTAAATGAACTGTAATTCCTGTTACAACTGCTTCCTCTACTGCTATCCATATTCCTTCAGATATTATAAAATAATCTATTCCTGATTTAAAAACACCTCTTATATATGTCCAGAACTTTCTATTCCAAATAGCCAACTTACCAGATTTCATTACTTAAAACATTTTTCTTATATCCTTTCCTTTTTTCTTTATGCCACGTAAATTACAATTAAAATATCTTGTTATTAGAATAGTCATATTTACTACTACTATAAAATCAAATAGTTGTTGAAATAAACTCTCCCTTTCTTTGCATGCAACATATGCATACAATTCCATAATTCTATTTATTTTTTCTTGCTATCTGACATCAATAATGGTTAATCTTCCTTCTCTTACTAATGTTACTTATAATATTTTTATCATTTCTCTACAAAATACTATTTCTGAACAATGTTCATTTCCCAGATTTCATATTATATTTCCATCCCGTGTTTTTTTCTCTTTGCAATCTTTATTCCACTGTTAGACATCTTATGTCTCCTAATGCAATATCTATGTCACATTTATTACACCATTCTAAAATTCATATTCTTCTTACTGTATTTTTAGTATGATTTACATTTACATCTACTGAAAGAATTCTTAAATTATTACTCTCTCTATTCCTTAGTTTAGGAGAAACCATTTAGCCTTTTTAATTTTCATTACCCATTTCCTTTCTTTTTTCTTTTAAATTCAATCCTTTAAACGTTTTTCCCTATCTTTGCCTTTTGTTCCAACAGAGTTATCTTTTCCTTTCACTATTTTTCAGTTTATATCTTCCTCATCACTAATTTCTCTTTATCAATTTCCTTTCGTTTTGTTCTTTATTTTTATCCTTTTCTTCTTCTATATTATCTTCAATTTCATTTAACAGTTCTTTTTCAGTTTGTTGTATATCTTCCCTTGTTTTTTGACTGTCATTAACCATTTTTTACAGCCTAGCCAGAAATGTCCGGTTTGTTGGCATTTACAACCTTCTATTTCACTTTTTTCTTCATATCCTTTTCCCCACATATACAACTTTTTATCAAAATTATTCACAAAGTGTCATTCTTTCCCACAGACAAACATGTCTTTGACTGTTGCAAATATTTTACTATTCCCCTATTACCATCAACATTTATAACACTTGGAATATGCCCAATCTTTTCCATTTCCATTCTCAAAACAACATTATAATCCCTTCCCTAGTCCATAAACTTGTAAAGTCCATCACTTATTTGCAAACATTTTTAAATGTCCCTTTAAAGTCTCTTTTTCTACTTTACCTCATAATTGTGCCATAGGTTATCATTTTGTCCTTTTTTATATTTACACAAAATGTTCTCCATTCCCTGAACAGTCACAAAATAATGTCACAAAAAGTCTTGCTTTTTATCAAAATTAAAGCTCTTACCTGTTATACCTTGACAACCAGTGATAAAACTATAGTGTCCCATATCTCATATCTGTTTAGCTCAATGTTCTCTTTGTGTTGTATTCTTACCACATGCTTTCTTTTCAGACCACCATATCTTTTTTCTTTCTGTTCCTGCATACTCCTGTCTCAGCATATGTTATTTTCCTTTGTTCCGCAACTGTTTTTGTAATTTCCTCTGCCTCTTCATTCTGGATTTTACCCATTATTTCTCCCCACAAAATGTCTCCTCCATTTTCTGGTTCACTTTGCAACAGCATCTCCTGCAATATATCATCTGTCAACCCTCATGACTGGACGGATGTAACCGCATGCTTTTCCTTCTCTGTTAATTTTGATTTGGCAAACAAATTCTGAAATGCTATCTCAGAATCCTGCTGCAAGCTGGCATTCACCTCCACTCTCTCTATCAACATTTCCATGTTGTGCGCTATACAACCAGCTGCCACTGCACCAGGACTGAGACATCCACATATAATTACAACTAGCTTTCCACAATTATGGAGTCTAATAGCTTATATACATTATTTATATTATTTACATTATTTGCATGTTATACATTATTTAAAATTATTTACACTTTTCATTTACAATATAATACAGTCCCATGTACTTTAGTCATTTCTCCCCATCCCTTTTCTACAACTAAAAAGTATTTTCTTCAAAATCTCAGACACTTTCCCATTAAACTTCATTTCATTCAGTCTCTCATTCCATATTGTCCATAAAATATAGCACATTTTTTATCAATTTCCATAATACCCATTTTCTAATGTATTCACATTAAATTCTTCAACATTTTTATTTTTGAAACCTTTCAACATCTTGTTTTCACATATTTTTCCCATAACATCTTCACTCTACAACAACCCAAAAAAATACATTTTGTGGTTTCAACTTCCCCACGGCAATTATACACCCTTTATTATATTTTCTTATAGGGCATATTAACCTTAACAAGCAGTTGACCTGTTGTGAGTCTCCACAAAAAATTTCTACATTCATATATATTTTTATACAATGCAAACCTTATTTTAGTACCTTTTCTTTTTTTTTTTTTCATTTTCTAAATGTTTCCATGGGAAATATAATAATGTTCATTCATTATATTCAAATACATTCTTTTATCTTTTTTTCCCACAATATTTATATCAAATGTCCATACAAAATTTGTTTGGGCACTCTTTTGCATCTTCATTCACATGTTTCTGTCTTTTCCCTGAACTTATACTTCCTCAAAATCCTCATATTTCACTTTCAATATAACATCTATTAAATTCCTATTCTCTTTTCCAATCTACCAAAGCTTTATAAAAATTGAAGGAAGCTGCATGAACAATTGGATTAATTAAACCTAGTCCACCTTCCTTTTCCTTAACATACAAAATCATTCTTCTAACTAGATTTAACTTTGATCCCCATATAAAAGAAAATACAATGCACAATATCTCTTTTTCATACCTAGACAGGATGCACTTGCTAATTTTACTTAAAAGAATCACATTTATTAAATATACTTTTTATGATAGTTTATATGACTGTAAAATATTCACATTTCTATTCATTTCTGTATCATTCCCTCCCACTGTTTCTCTTTATTCTAAGTTGTTCCGAATACTATCACCAGTATATCTATAACCTCCTTATTAAACTGAATACCTTCTATATTTCCCATTAACCCAATCTCTTTACTTTCATCTTAATTTTTATATAAGCCAAACACCTTGAAATACTGATTTAATTTTCTAATTCCCTCTTCCATTTACTTCTTATTCTTAGTAACTGAAACTATATCATCTGTATAGGTAAGAATTATAGGAATTTGTACTTATTCTGGTACTTTGGATCCAGCAATATTTAAAACTCGCATTGTGTATCAGCAAATTAACAATATTTAAAACTCTATTCCTTCTATTAACAACTACATTCATAAACAGCAAAATAAAATGCTACTTGCAAGACACCCTTGCCTTATCACGCACTATATTTTTATTTCTTCACTTAATCATACATTTAATATTGCTTTATTTATTTATTTAACATTTGTTTACTGGGAAATTCCAACTGGGACAGAGCCCATTTTTAGTAGAGATCCAAGGAGAAATGCTTCAGACCCATATCTTTGGAATGTGGGAGGAAACCAGACCACCCATAGGAAACCCATAAGAATGCAGGGAGGACATGCAGACTCCAGACAGAAGGTACCCCAGCCAGGAATCAAACCAGAGAACCTCTTGCTGTGAGGCAACAATGCTAACCACTGCACCACTGCATCATCCATTACAGCCACATTATTCTTCTTATATACCGACATAATTATTTTTAACTTTTTACTTATATTTTAGTCT
>NC_056744.1:916847684-916862684 GCF_019279795.1 Protopterus annectens
TTAAATATGATTCTAAATATAGTGGAAGGAATAACAAACAGCACAAATCCAAATCATGAAATTTGACAAAATGTATTAAAACTGACATTGTTTCCTTTAGCTGCCTTACTACTTAAGGCTGCATCAGTGGAAAGGCACCCTTTGTTATTCCTGACTATATCAGCATGTTAAGCCATTTTGTACTAATTATATTTGTATCTTCAAACAGATTGTTAATGGCTTTTGTCCATATAAAACATCCCATATTAACGCCATCTATTTCACAAAGTATACAAATGGCTAAAGGGGAATTGTTTGCTTGTTATGGCATCATTCTCAACCACAGACTGGCACTCTAATTTTATTGCCCTGTTTATTCTCCCAAATAACTGCCCATCAGTGGACCATAGTGCCTCTCATTGATTGGCAGGTCTAACTACCCCTCCTAGCCTCCCTTGAACTCCATTTAATTAGGGTTGTGTCTGACGAGGAGATTGAGCCATCCCAGAACTATGTCATATTGCTGACAACGGGGTTTTCACTTTACCTTTTGAGTTTCCCACCTCCTGGTAAGTCCATATAATACAATGTTGGTGAATGCAATCAATGGATCTCACCAATCTGGTCCTCACTTCCACAAGGAGCTGACATCAACTAGTTGCCCTGCTCACCCACCAGGAAACACTCTGTATTTGGTTCCCACTTTCCACTAGGGAGCTCCAGCTGCTTGATGTGCCCATGCATGCACCAAACCACTCAAGAACAAGCACACTGTTCTCCACATGTTTGTGTGCATGGGGAGTTTCTGAGGATTGTGCCTGAGATGTCTGAGCCACTATTCAAATGACAGTTGGGGATTTATCCCTCCACACCATGACACTCATGGGAATGGCTGTTCTGGGTTGATGATGATACATCTGGAAAAAACATCAGGATGAATACCATGAAACACAATTGCTGAAAATCACATTCAGATAACAACAAAACAAGCTTATTTTTTCAGGAAGACAAGCACCCCTGCACACCTACTCACTTGCTCATGTATATGTACACACACACAAATATGTATATGTACACACGCACAAATATGTATATAGACACACACACACACACACACACACACACACACACACACACACACACACACACACACACACACAAACAGTGGGGAAAACTGCACTGGCAGTATTTGCTGAAAATGCCTTTCAGTAAAATGTCTTTGCTGCAGTACCCATTGAACAAACCACAGTGGATTACCTGTCTGGCTACACTGCCCTACTGTATAGTGACTTGCCATTGTAAGATTATGTTATTGCTCATCATCCATTCCTTATTATGAGCTCATTTCTAACACCTTTACTAGATGCATTTTCTCCTTACCATTTTGTGCATGTGTCTAACCATGCATGCACCACCTAAGTCATGATACATAAAATATATTTTTATGGGGGCAAAATTTTGGCCAGCATAAGAACACCAAATGCACTAGTCTTACATATATATATATATATATATATATATATATATATATATATATATATATATGTGGATCTACTATATTTTGGTCGAAGTTCATTTGGTCGAAAATGATTTCAGGCAGCCCACTTCACTGAAACCTCATTTGACTGAAAGCACATTTGGTCGAATTACATTTGGTCAAAAATGGTATTTAGCCCCTGCCCCACTGCAGTGCGACCCTGGAGTGAGAATATAAAGTTATGGAGTGTACAGCCCCCCACATTGGGGGGAGGGGGGCATAGACCCCCACATAATTGCAGTTTATACACTATTATATACATGTTTATCCATTAAAAATACATTAAAACATATAGCATAAGTAAAAATGTTTTGCAAAATGTAGGGGGCTATGCCCACCACACCCCCTAATGTGGGGGGCAGTGCCCCCCCACCACCCCTAACTTTATATTCTCACTCCAGGGTCTCACTGCAGTGGGGCAGGGGCTAAATACCATTTTCGACCAAATGTAATTTGACCAAATGTGCTTTCAGTCAAATGAAGTTTCAGTGAAGTGGGCTGCCTGAAATCATTTACGACCAAATGAAATTTGACTAAAAGCAGTGGACCCATATACATACATATATATATATATATATATATATATATATATATATATATATATATATATATATATGTAGATAGATAGATATAACTAAAATTAAAAGTGTTTGCATGTTGCCATACCTGTCGACTATCCAGAATTTCAAAGAATGTGCAGATTTTTGCCTCATATTTGTGTCAGTTCCTCATAAATTATGTGAATTTCTGGCAAATCATTAAGGATTAAAGTCACTAATTAATGACAAATATTTGAATTTTAGACTTCATACCCTTCAGAAAATGCATACTATTGCAACCCTGATATTTTATTAACTTAAGTTTGTAAGAACAACAATTAAAATCTGTGCCTAATTCTCTGCCATTGTCCTCCATTATTTTGGTTTTGTCTATATTTCATGTGCTAAGAAGTTGAGTAGTATGTGTTTCATCCATAACTACCCAATTAAAAACATGAAAAGTAATAATTTTAGTAATTGCATCAAATATATAATTATATACTGTATGTTCTATATGACTTTTCTCTCTGTCTCTCTGTCTCTGTCTCTGTCTCTGTCTCTGTCTCTCTCTCTCTCTCTCTCTCTCTCTCTCCCTCAGTTAAGTTCCATACTCCTGAAAGCAGAGCAGTTGCAATGTACAATTTTTTAATGAGTTATTTTCTCTTTGTTGAACCACTATCCTAATGTCCCCTTTTCCAGGAGACCCACAATCACATGCAGACATGAAATATATATATATATATATATATATATATATATATATATATATATATATATATATATATATGGATCTACTATATTTTGGTCGAAGTTCATTTGGTCGAAAATGATTTCAGGCAGCCCACTTCACTGAAACCTCATTTGACTGAAAGCACATTTGGTCAAAAATGGTATTTAGCCCCAGCCCCACTGCAGTGCGACCCTGGAGTGAGAATATAAAGTTATGGAGTGTACAGCCCCCCACATTGGGGGGAGGGGGGCATAGACCCCCACATAATTGCAGTTTATACACTATTATATACATGTTTATCCATTAAAAATACATTAAAACATATAGCATAAGTAAAAATGTTTTGCAAAATGTAGGGGGCTATGCCCACCACACCCCCTAATGTGGGGGGCAGTGCCCCCCCACCACCCCTAACTTTATATTCTCACTCCAGGGTCTCACTGCAGTGGGGCAGGGGCTAAATACCATTTTTGACCAAATGTAATTTGACCAAATGTGCTTTCAGTCAAATGAAGTTTCAGTGAAGTGGGCTGCCTGAAATCATTTCCGACCAAATGAAATTTGACTAAAAGCAGGGGACCCATATACATATATATATATATATATATATATATATATATATATATATATATATATATATGTAGATAGATAGATATAACTAAAATTAAAAGTGTTTGCATGTTGCCATACCTGTCGACTATCCAGAATTTCAAAGAATGTGCAGATTTTTGCCTAATATTTGTGTCAGTTCCTCATAAATTATGTGAATTTCTGGCAAATCATTAAGGATTAAAGTCACTAATTAATGACAAATATTTGAATTTTAGACTTCATACCCTTCAGAAAATGCATACTATTGCAACCCTGATATTTTATTAACTTAAGTTTGTAAGAACAACAATTAAAATCTGTGCCTAATTCTCTGCCATTGTCCTCCATTATTTTGGTTTTGTCTATATTTCATGTGCTAAGAAGTTGAGAAGTATGTGTGTTTCATCCATAACTACCCAATTAAAAACATGAAAAGTAATAATTTTAGTAATTGCATCAAATATATAATTATATACTGTATGTTCTATATGACTTTTCTCTCTGTCTCTCTGTCTCTGTCTCTATCTCTCTCTCTCTCCCTCAGTTAAGTCTAAGTTTTGTTTTCAAAAGAGTGTGTTACTCACATTATCTGCAGTCCTCGTTCTAAAATTCTGCTTTGCAAGATTTGCAATTTTTTACTTTTTTGATTCTGCTCACATTAATTCATAATAATATCTTATCTTGAACTGTTATTAACTTTTGTGATTATATTCACCCAAGTTGTGCTTTTAATTTGTCCAACGACATCAGTGCTCTACCCTGGTAAACAAATGTAAATTATAAAAACAAAGTAAAATTCATAGCGACTAATCAAAGTAAATTTCACTACACTTCAAAACAACAGTTCACTGTAGTCCAGCTATGTAACTTGTGAGTTTTGAAGAAAAAATGTTTTTGCAGGGACAATCCTCCCTAAACCACAACTTTTCTGTATATACCATCTCTAAGATTATTGAACCATTTGAATAGGGAGAAGGCCTTGTAAACCCCTTAAGTTCCATACTCTTGAAAGCAGAGCAGTTGCAATGTACAATTTTTTAGTTATTTTCGCTTTGTTGAACCACTATCCTAATGTCCCCTTTTCCAGGAGACCCACAATCACATGCAGACATGAAATAAATATATATATATATATATAAATATTAGTGCTATGGATTATACTGCCTACCAATACAGCTGTGTTTGGTGACTTCCTTCTGCAGTTACCACAAATGTGCACTGGAAAGGGATATCAGAGTTTGTTTTTAGCCATATAGAGTTCAGTTTCCTGGATCTTTCTTGATGTGGTATGTAGTGCAACTAGGGTAAAGCCAACAGCACATACTGTTACTACAGTGTACTACATGCTATGATGAGGCATACCTGAAAGGCTGATATGACACCCAGCACTGCCAGTACTATCTGCCATTGCTAACCAAAGCACTGAACCAGATGACTCAGTGAAAGCTGATAAAACACAAAACCCATACCGCTGTCATACTGTAGACTCTACAAATCCAGGCAGTGACAGCAAGTGACATTACCTGAACCTCTAGCAGTTTACTGAGTGGTGAATGTTGTAGCATGGAGAATGATGCTATTTAGCATATGATACCATTAACTCAGCTTAGACAAAATTAATGTTCTATAGGGTGTTCTATATGACATCTGTTGTTTACATCACATAGAAACAGTGCACATACCATGCATGTTTATCATTAGACAGGGCATCATCTCATGATATATGTGCCCTCCATTTTGTATTATCATTTGCATTACACGAAGGACACAGAAACAGATATGCCTACATAGACATGCAGTCTGGAAGGGTAGAATAATACAGAACCCTGCAAATCTATATGCTCCTTATTCAATGTATTCACCATACCATCATGGCATTATATCACATGACATGTGACATACCATGGACACACACAATCTCCTCCATGGAATCTAAAGAGACAACAGTGTTTGAGTCAGAATATCTGAACCTGTCCAGACTATCCTTATACAAAATGGTACTTCAGATGGTACAGCTCATCTGCCTAATATGCTGTGGCATGGAAAAGCACTCTGACACCAACGGAAACATAAGTCACATCTTAACCCACCTCCATTAACTTCTCTTGATCTCTGTGTGGACACAAGATGGGAAACATAGCTTCTCAGGATGCACAATACTCTTATTAGAGAGATGCATGTTGCAATTAACTGGCAGGCTGCAACTGTCTGCACATTATTGCCATGTCAGGAAATTAACCTGTAAAGCATCACAAAATATACTTCAGAGAAGAAGCCAAGGGTTACTTGCTGTGCATTATTGTACATGGAGTGCAATGGAGATTTGAAGGCGGTAATTTCACTGTGCTTTATCGGGATGATCTCCCAGAACCACTATTGCATGCAAACATCTGAATAACTGTAATGTATTATAATAAGTGCCCTATATGCCTCATGATTGGTACATTATTTTCACTAACTGATCTGATTTTGACAATACTTTATAAGTAAAATGTACATTCTGCATCTTTTTCTTATAATTTAGACTTTCCACAGATAAGGTCTAATGGCCAGCTCTCTTGCAGAAACAGGGTAGATGTGCTGTGGTTCTGGGATTCTTTTCTCACTGAACTTGTATTGGTGGTTTACAGCTGGTCAAGAACAAGAGCAAGATGTCACTGTTGGTTAAGGATAAATCAGGAAGAGAATCGGGGAGGTGCAGGTTCATGAATTATGCAGGAACCAACTTTTGTTACTGCAAAAAAAGAACTGGAAAAGAATAGTGCAGTCAAAAAAGAAAATGTCAAAGCTGTTAGATTTCTTAAAAAAAAATCATTAAAATATTTGCCACTTGGGGGGTTCACCAGAGGAGAACAATTTACTATAGTAATAATAACCAAGAAAAGTTTAAAGTTTAGGTACAGAAACAATGAGAAAGGTGGCTGTGGAGTTTCCAAACCTTCCAATATTTGAAGCATACTGTTATACGTAAAATATAAGCTCCCAACAGAGGTTTGTAGTATGAATTTGAAACTATGTGAATGCATTAAGTATTGCAAGAGGTAGCAGATTCATAGCTTTGCTGCTATATGTCATAGAACATAGGAGAATCAAATACCATTGCTAGATGCACTAAACAAGCTAAACAGCCACACATTTTGGAAACACTAGTTTGCAGTTAATGTTTTGTTAACATATGATGAGTCATATAGCTTTAAAAGAAGTTTTGCACTATAGATGAGCCACTGCATCATCTGGGGGCGGGTTGTTGGAACTGCTGTTTTCATTTCCTCTGAGGTAAAGTAACTCAGATGAAATGAAAAAGCTGAATGATTATTTTATTGGACTTCCTTTTTCTGCAAGTATATGCCAGTTCAGAGTTAGTATATTTAGAATTCAGTGGCATGTGGGCACAACCCTCTTCAAAAATTATATCTGTCTATCTATCTATTATCTATGGTTATGTACTTAGTTAGTGGATAGGATGTAGGCTATGAGCTGTTAATGAGCTGCTTCCGTAGTCCAGAGTTTGATTCTCTCAGCTTCCATTTGCCTTCTGTGTAACTCTGTACTTAACAGATAGTATTCTTGTATTGCTTGTGAAAGGGGAAATTTGTGTCCAATGAGCTTAACTGGTTAACAAATAATTAAAAAAATGATAATAAGTATCCAATTGTGTTTTCTTTGCAGTGAGATTTAGACATTTTGTTTATGGGGCTGTTTCATTATATATCCCACTTTGAGTCAAAGAAAATGTAGAACGTAAACTGTGGAAGCCAGAAGTGTATGATGGAAAGAAGACAGATCTACAAAGATACATTATACCTGTCCGGGAAAACTGTCTGGAATTCATGAGTTCTTTAATATTAATCAATGGATAAAGACACAGATGATACAAAGTTCACATAATCATAAATCAAGGAGGAAAGAACCATCTGACTGAGTCACATATGAACCTAAACAAGCTGTTGGATTATGGCAGATGGGAATCACAGACAGCACAGGACGTTCAAACTTACTGAGTGTTTTGAACTTTATGCCTTGCTAGTTTATAGGTTACTAGGCTAATGACCACAAGGGCCTTTTTAAGCTTATTCATGAATCCCAAATCTTTGACAAGTTCTGGTACCCTTGATAAGTGTAATCAGTGGCTTAGGAAATGAACTATTTATAGGCTGCCTGAATCAATTAGAGATATGGGTGCCAAACCAGGGATGAATTTCCTGTTGCCCATCAAATTATCCAATTACACTTGAATTCAGTTAGGGAGGAACTCTGCTTCACATGGATAGGAAGCCTGTTCCAAGAGAAGAGGTAGTCTCTGGGATACATACCCATCTCTCCTATAGGTCTTATCTATGTCACAGGCAAGGTTTAAGTCTTTAGAATGGGTAATTCTGGTGCTGTTTGTTTTTTGCAGATATGCAGAGAGGAGTCTGACAATGCTTTGTATATCAGCCATAGATCTCCCCTCAACAGCTTGTAGGAGACAGAATACATGGATATGGCCTTAAGATGGTCTGCATAGGACATGTTACTTATACTATGTATTCTTTTAGTGAGGAACCTCTGTAAATGTTCAAATTGTTGGATATGCCTGGTCAGGTACATACCAAATGGGGCATTGTACTCAGTGATAAGTCTGATGAATGCCAAGTAGAGTGGAATAACGACTTCCTTGGACCTAGATGTCATACCTTTGTTTATAAGTTGCATAACATAGAATGATTTCCTCACTACTGTAGACACGTGATGGTCAAAGGCTAAATTACTTTCTATATGTGTCCCCAAGAACCCTGACTACTGGGTCAGCTGTTACGGGTGTGTTGTCAACATTATAGTTGCCAGCAGTGGATGACTTCCCAAAAGATGCTATTATATATTTCTTTGCATTTCATTTTAGTCCATGACTGACTCCAGTTGTTTGTTTGTGTCAGCCCTTCAAGGAGAACATTTGTATCAGTGGGGGATTCAGTGACAGCTTCTAATTTGTAATCATCTTCAGATTTAGTCAGCCAGAGGCCACTGACATTGGCCTTGACTTCAGACAAGTAAATGCCAAAAAGAAGCAGTCCTAGGACCAATCCCTGAGGGACTCCACATGTGATTGGCCTCTTTATAGAGATGGACTACCCAGTTCTGACTTCCTGAGTCCTGTCTGTGAGCCATCTGTCTGTCCACTGGGGAACATAAGTGTTTGTACCTAACCTTTTGAATTTGCCAACAATGTCTGAGTGGGGTATTATTTCAAATGCCTTTGCCAGCTCAAGGTAGGTAGTGTGTACCGTTTTTGACATATTTCATTGCTTTGGTGAACTTCTCAAAGTAGTCCACCAGGATTATTATGCATGACTTGCCCTTGATGAAACCAAATTGGGTTGGGTCCAGTGTCTGGAGATTTCCTATGTCATCCATGGCTTTGCATATGAGACTAGTGAGACTTATGGGTCTGTAGTCTCCAGGGTCTGTAGCTGGCCCACCTTTGTGCAGAGGGAATGATAGTTGCTGTTATCCATTCATGAGGCACAAGGCCTGTTTGGAGACTACAGTTAAATAACAATTCCAGAGGGCGTGATAGGTCATATTTCATGCCATTTAAAAGGCATCCTAGGATATTTTCTGGGTCCATTGATGCAGTGTTCTTGGCCTTAGAGAGAGCATTAAGTTGCTAGTGATAGCAGAGGGACTTATGTTTGATAGTATTTCTTGAGGTAAAGTTGAGAGACGGAGTGGGGGTAAAGTCTGATCAGAATTTTGTTGGCCAGTAGGTTTCCTATATATTCTGGCACAGTATAGGTGACTCCATTAACAATGAGCTCTAAACACAATTTTGTATTGCCCTTGAGGTTGCAGACATAGCTAAAGAATGCCTTATGGTTGTCCTTGACTTGGGCGACCAAATTTACCTCACATCTGGCTTTAATAAACTTTATTTATCCTCTGAGCTGTTATTTTAGTTTGATGAGAGTGCTGTTATCCTCATGGGTGCTGCACCTCCTAATTTTTGCCATGATTTTCTTCCTTCTGTTATACTGCCTGTTGATGCTGTGATTCCACTAGGGTGGCTTATTTTTTGAGTTATTTCTGTCCTTCTTCCTGGTGGGTACAGCTGCCTCTATGCAGCTATTAGCATGCTTCTATAGGGCTTATTTGAACAGTTCCATGTAGGCAGCAGTGTTCTCAGGGTTTATGGGGGCTTGAAATTTTGCCAGGTTATTACTTAATAGTAGGAAGTTAGCCTTAGAGTAGTTCCTAAATATTCCAGGGTTAGCTGGGGTTAGAGGTTTTATTTTTACTTCAAATTAGACTATATTTTGGTCTGACCTTACCAGAGCAGATATTACACTAGGGGGTTTGCAGCATTCACCCATATTAGTGAGGACCAGATCCAGTATGGCTGCACCGACAATCTGTTCCAGGAAGTTTGTGTTTACAAAATCCGTGAATCTTTGCGCCTGTATGTTTGATGTCATGATTCTCACTTAATAGTGGGATAATTATAGTGACACATGAATATGGTATTGGGGTGGATTGTGTGGGTTTCAGTGTTTGAATACATGGTATTATTTTCCTGGGTCATAGAGGGGGACCTATAGCTTGCAAGGAAGTGGTATTGGATTTTGCCTATGGTGATTTGAACTTGGAGAAGCTCAAGTGCATTGTCCTGTTTAACCAACCTTGAGATATATTTATTTATGATGTAAATCCAGCCACCTCTGCATTAAGTCCTTGTCTGTGTAGTAGCTGGTCTAAATGTGTGGAAGGCATTATAACCTGGCACTATTGGTGTGCTCTCCATGGCTTTAAACCAGGTCTCAGTGACCACAGAGATGTCAGGATTCTCTAGGGTGAAGAGAGCTTCTAGGCAATGGAGTTTTTTGTTTAGACTCCTAGCATTGAGCAGTAACACCTTTAGATTTTCTTGGTTTTAATTTGATATGTTGAAAATACTTTTAGTTTGGCATTACCTAGAAAAGGAACTATGGGGGGAGGACAATGTTTTAGTTAATATTCAAAAGCCTAGAGGGGAGAGGTGCAGACCAAAAGCAGTGTGGTCTATTGACCATCTCCTTCCATGCTGCCAAATACTGCACCCCCTTAGAATGACACCAGATACTAAACCAATTATTAAATTCAGTCATCTTTTGTTCATATTGTGGCATCATCATTAGAGAAGGTAAAATCCCGCTCAATGCTAGACTCAAACCAGTCTGGGACACATATTCTGAGAGCTCCAGGATGTCTCTCTTCATATAGTCTAGGGAGGTACATCTCTGGTCATTTACACCAACATGGATTATGACTGACTCAAGTGTGTACGTAATGTGGCGGGTCTTGGCTACTGATAAACAGCTGACTGTGACTTTCTCCTTTCTCAGCCTGTTAAGAGGGAATTCAGTGTGTCTCACAATGGAGTCTCCAATGACTAGAGTGTTGGACTGTGTGGTGGCTTCCTTTATGGGCTTATAAGTACAGGCTGCGTGAGATGTGTCTGTATGTGTTGATGTGGATGTTGTATTGAAAGAGTGCATTCAGGGCTGCTGTGAGTATTTATGTGTATTTTGTCTAGGAGGTCTTTGGGGTTTAGGAAGGTTACATTTAAGTGCCACAGCATATGTGGGTCTATGTGTCTACTTTGAATTGTGTGTGATGGGTTCAGTGAGTGTGTACTGACAACCTTATTAAAATTAGGAGTGCTTTTATGTGAGAGATTTGCCTCCAGTGACATTGTATAACTACATCTTTCACATAACATATCAGTTTGTTTGAGAATTAATTGGCTGTCTGTAAACATAAAACAATTTCTCTATTGCCTCAGGATGCCCATATCCACCAGGCTAATAACATAGATAGTGGGAAAGCTCATATCCATGGAAACAGACCCTCTTTTTATTAATTAGAGAGTTGGAATGAGATTATAAAGTAATGTCAGGAGCACCTGGTTAATTTCTGGATGGCTCACAAGAGGTACAGCTGCAGTCTCTTTCCTAGTTTAGATATGGAATTAAAAGCAGAATGCAAGTAAAACATAGCACATAGAAAATTAATCACAATATATAGACTAGAAGAAGGCAATGAAACAATACAAAATATAAGAAAGCAAAAACAAACTAACCTTTCCCCCCTCACAGCAAGTTATAGCAGAGTTTGGGTGAGCTTTTCCAATAAAGTTCCCACCATAGACTGACAGTACCTCCTTCTTGGTCAAGGCCAGGGTAAATTTATGAATACCTATCCAATTTGCTAGGTCTCATTTGAAGAAATCTAAAGTATTACTCTTCTTTATCTTCAGGGGTAGTCTACTCCAGAGAGAATAAATGAGCAATTAATCTATCTGCACCATATTTTACTGATCTGCTTAAGCAAATTTAGATCCTTTTTCCTTCTGGTACTTGTAAGATTGTTTGATTTGTGAAGGTACAAGTGATCCTGGTCTACTGCATCTCTCACTGCTCAGAAGACAAGGGCTCGGTCTCATATGAAGAGCCTATATGACACAATAAAAAAGAGACAGTGCTTCTAGGCTTTCTGGTAACTTAGGGATTTGAAGCTGTGATGTTCTTTATTAGTAAGGTTTGGGGGCTTTGCCACTCTTTGTTAGTCCGATGAGGTATGTCGCAAAGGGGAACATAATACTCTATAACTGGCCTGATTAGTGCTGAATACAAGGGGATAACAATATCTTTAGATCTGAATGATATTCCCTTGGTGATTAGTGGCACCATGTAGAAGGATTTTCTGACAAACACTGATACATGATAATCAGTGGAGATGGAATTATCAAACCTGCTTCCGAAGTATCTAACGGTATTGTCAATGCTATATATTGAAGGGATGGTTTGTCTGTTAAATGCAACAATGCTACATTTTTTAGTATTGAATTTAAGCACAGTTTCAGTTCACCAGACATTTATAAATGTAAGTTCCTGTGGACTTCTGTGTCAGAAGGAGATTTGACAGTAACTCGTAGTTTGCAGTCATCTGCAAACTTTATTAGCCTTAGATGTTAGTTTTCTTTTTGCTGGTCAGAGAAGTAAATATCAATTAAAAACAATGCCAGAACTAAGTCTTGCTGGACACAACTGGTCTCATTTATATTTTCAGTGACTCTGTCCTTGCTGCCTACACTGTGCAGGTTCTTTCTTTTATCATTTTTTTCATCCATTTTACCATAACATCTCTTGATATTTCAGAAATGAAGGCAAAGAAGATCGATGAATGTAATGAGAAAGATATTAACAATGAAAAGAAGACTAAAGCACGTAATAAGAAAGATTATTGTTTTCACTAAATTTGATTAGGAAGGCAGATCCACAGGCATAGTCAGTTGATATGATGAAAGTCTTTTACAGATAACTTATACTTTTTGTAGGCATATATGCAAAAATTAATGTTGAGAATAGATTCAACTACATAAAATCATGACATTTATTTAGCAATGCCCTGGCGTTGCAAGCATGCCTACTCAATAAAATATGAATAGCAGATCTTTTGGAGTATTTTCCCACAAACAGTGGTCCAGATTCCGTTAGATAGCAACAGACTCAATAATAGACCTAAAGAAAGAGCCACATCATTCAGTTAATTAATAATCATCACTTTCTGGATTTCCTTCCAGATTTATCCTTTACAAATTATTGTCTCTTGATTGTGTCCTGGACAAAGCATTAAATTTACAAAAGAGATAAATGTTTATCCCTTCTACTGCGGTACATACAGTACCTTCAGAGTATATGTAAAAGCTGGAGATGTGAGAGCAAAACCTCCATATGTGGAGTGTAGGGTGCATAACCCTCTGGCAAAAAAAAGTTTTAAAATTCAGATTTTTCACAATATTAGAGCTCACAGATGTAATCTACGGAATTCCAGTAGCCAGCTACATGTATTCCTATGGGTAAATTGACTCCCAGACCTAGAATGAGTCTTTCCTGATTCTGAACCCTTAAATGGAGCTCAACAAATGATGCTCATCTTAAGAAAGTTGAGGTGAGGAGAACATCCTACAATTGTCTTTTTATGCATATCTTTTTGCCTTCAGAATACTATTTGGGGACAGATAATTTAGGAGTAGTGACAGACTGCCCCTAAGGCATCAGGGACAATGCTTTATTACACTACATCATCCATTTCTGTTATGAGGCATTTAGGTTCAATTTCCATGATATACAAATGCTGAAACTGTTCGTATCTAGCACTTAAACAGATACTACATGCAGAATAATGTTTTGGTGTCAGATACTACATGCAGCATAATATTTTGGTACCAGTGACATTTTCAAAATAATTGATCTAACTTAAACTAATATATAATGGCAGTGCATTTGTGACAACAACATCATAGGCAGAGTTGAAGAAAAATGGCATCACCTTAAAACACTGCTTAAGGACTATAGAACAGATGTAAAACTGAGCCAGGTATGGAAGCAAGGTACAGAAGGAAAGCTGATCGTGGAATGTAGAGTCCCAGGAAGTCATCAAAAGAAAGAAAGAGTGCAGGAAAAGTGGGAGATAGAAAAGACATACCAGGTTAACAGGAAATACTGGCTGGCTGACAAAGAGGTTAAGAGATGTGTTGCAAAAGGAAAGAACAAGGCATCAGAGGCATTCTGCCAGCTTCTGGAAAGTGACTCAGTAGGTGGCACAAAGAAACCCTGTCGGGTTGCAAGGCAAAGACAAAAGATAAAGAAGTTTGTTAGACACCCTCTATAAGGTATGTCAGCAACAACCTTATCACTGATCCACAGGAAATCAAAGGCAGAAGGAAGGAGTACTTCAGCAGCTACTGAATGAAGAAGCTGTATTGCCCCAGGCACAGCCTATGATGAAAGAAGAAGAGGAGCCCTCACTAGAGGAAGTAAGAATAACACTAAGGAATATGAAGTCAGGGAAAGCAGCAAGCTGAGGTCACAGCAGATGTGATAGAGATGTTGGGTGAGATAGGGGAGAAATGGCACCTGAAGGTACTTATAGCAGTATGAAGAGAAAAGGATATCCCAGTTGACTGGAGAATAAGCATACTAGTGCCAGTGTACATGAACAAAGGGGACATTCACAACTGTGGTCAGTACAGAGTGCTATATTTCTGTCACACTGCATGGAAGCTTTGAAGAGGGTGATTGATAAACAGATATGCAGGATAGTAGAAAGTAAGATGGGAGATGAGCAGATGCAGATCAGGATGCAGCACAATTGACCCAATGTTTTTAGTAAGATAGATAGTTGAGAAGAACTTAGAGATGAGGAAAGAGTCCAACTGGGCATTCCTAGACTTGGAGAATGCATATGACAAGGTCCCAAGAAAGCTGAATTGGACACTCCTGGGGTGATTTGAAGTCCCAGAAACAATGACAGAATTAGTGCAGGCTATGTGCAAACACTCAATGAGTCAAGTTCAAACAGTGCTCCAACTCATAGATGGGCTCCCAGGAGGAGTAGGTGTGCATCAGGGTTCACCTCTGAGCCCACTGTCATTAATAATCCTGATGAATTACATTAGCAAACAGTTTGGAGGGGACAAGTTACTGTATTCAGACAATGTGGCATTGCAGGCAGACTATGAGCAAGAACTTAAGCAAAAGATAGGGAAATGGGATGCAAAACTGAAGGCACATGAGATTAAACTGAGTACAGATAAGACCGTTGTA
>NC_056744.1:916867684-916990184 GCF_019279795.1 Protopterus annectens
ACAAATATTGTTTAGTGCTTTCTTTTGATTTAATAACTTGAACTTCTCCAGAACAATGACCACAACCTTACACACACATTTAAATACATTTCACCTAATTACTTAATTACTTAATTATTCACATGTCTAATGAAAACATTAATTAATGTATTTTAAAGACCCATTCCTTAAAAATACTGTGCCATTAAGCCCTGGTAATCTCTCAGGATTTCAAAATATCTTCCCCTTCAGTTCTTTAATTTCTAAAGCAGTATTAAACATATGATGTCACATTACCATGATCTAGAACTAAAAAATTGAACTTTTTGAAATGTATACATTCACTGGCATGTTTGGCTAAAGCATTATTAATTTTTTTTATTTTTTAACAGCCAAACAATGCTCATATATTCTTTTATATAATGCTCTAACAGTTTTATCTACATAAAAAGTATGACAGGTGGTACAAGATGCTAGATATACTATGCCACAACTCTTTCAATTATGTCTGCACTTACAACTCACCATTTTCTGTATGTGTGAAAAATATCTACTAGTGGAAGAATCTATAAATCTGCATTGCTTACAGGTGTAACATGGATAAGTACCAGGTGCCCCTCTTGATGCAGATAAAGTACTAGATTCATTCACTTCTAACATAGATTTTACGCTAACAACTTTTTTATAAATAAATGTAGGCTGATCCCCTAACACTCTAGCTAGATCCCTATTCCCTAATATAAATTTCCAGTTGTTTTTAATTACTTCCTTAATACTTTTAGAATCTATACAAATGGGAACAGGAAAAGCACAGTCCATCTTAGTGTTACTATTGTTATTGTTGCTATTATTATTTCTAGTTAGGGTATCTTTGGGGGAAAAGCCACTAATCAAAATTGGTGGGAATTTTTCTTTTCGACTTTCACAGATTTCCTTTTTTCTATTACTTAATCTGTCCAATTAATGTTCAAACATTAAAATCATTTTGTCAGTCTCTTTAATAAAGGTTTCTTCCCCTGAAATAAGTCTACTTAACCAAATGAACTGTCCTCGTACTACATTGAATTTCATAAAGGATGGATGATTAGTATGAAAATGCAAAAAATTGTTTGTATAAGTATCCTTTATGTAGATAGTACTAATAAACTTTTTCTCTTTTACATCCATAGTAATACTTAAATCTAAAAAATGAATATTTGCACCCATATCACTGAGTTCAAAAGTCAACCCACATGCGTGGCTGTTCACTTCATTCAAAAAGCTCTTCAACTCATCAGAAAATTCATTCCAGATAAAAAAAAAATCATCTATGTATCTTGTTTGTACATCTTGTTGTACATGTTTAAATCCATCTAATTTAGTCAAATAAGACAATTCCCACCAACTTAAGACCTTATTAGCAAATCTTGGAGCTACTTTAGTCCCCGTGGCTACCCCACATAACTGCTGATAAATTTTATCATCAAATAAAAAGAAATAGTTTTTTTACACCAATTCAAGTAACACACACATATGAACTGTGTCATAACTTCACTAAACTGGGTGTATTCAGTCAGAAATTTTTTTGTGAAATCAATACCTAAACTTTAATCAATGCATGTGTATAAAGAAACCACATCTACCATTACAAGAAAAGTTTCTGTACCGTGAAAACTGTAATTTTTTTAGTAAATCTAAAAATTGCCAAGAATACCTAATAAAATAAGGTGTTTTAGAGACTATAGGGTTCAATAGATAATCTAAATAATGTGATATAGTAACAGTCTTAGCTTTCTTGGCGGACACTATCAGTCTAAAAGGAGGGTTAATAGAATCTTTATGAATTTTTAGTATTCCAAATAGAATACCCAACATAGGTTCACTTACATATAAAAATTCAAATGTCGCTAAACTAATGTAGTTTCTAAGTAAATCCATGATAATATCATCAATCAATTCGAAATTCTTTCTAACAGTATCTTTACTGACTACCTGGTAATTATGTTTTATCATCCAATAATTTCTTCTTACTAATTATATAGTCAGATCTTTCCATAATCACTAGGGCATTCCCTTTATCGGCTTTCATAAAATGATATTCTTTATTGTTTTTAATATCCATCAGACATTTAAATTCACTATCATTAAATGTCTTTTCTTATTATTCTGACCAATATTTTTATTGCTGTTAACTATAAATCTAATGTCATTTTCACACATTTCATTAAATATATTAAGAGTAGGTGTAAGTCTAGGATTAATATTACTAGGCTTCCTGCAATCTGTGTTACTGTTGTTATTTAAACCATCAAAAGCATACTTCAAGTTTAATTTTGTAACATAACACTTGAAGTCAAGTACAGTGTCAACCAATGGTGCTTTAACTGGAGGAACATAAGAAAAACCTTTTCCCAATACTTTATGTTGCAAATCATTTAATTCCAGGTTACTTAAATTATAAATTTTACAAACTGGAACTATCTCTTCCAATATTTCTCTTTCTTTTTGTTCCTAATGTTCCCCTTGATTCTGATGTTTCTTATATTGTTTTTCACTTCCGGTGACTTCTTTTGAAAAGGAGTGTTAGAATCTTGTGTTAAATTGCTGCATCCTTCACCTGAGTCAATTTCTAACACATCATTTCCACTGATAGTAGCATTATCCTTATACAAGTTGTTACTATTTTCTTTATTTCTAGATATCGTAACTTCATTAGCTACATTTGTATCTCTAGAATTAATAATACATACCGAGTTGTTGGCATAAGATAACAAATAACAAGCTAGCTTATTTTTCTTCCTATAAACTAAACTAGCAACATGTCACTGAGGTCTGGCTTGAATGCTGTTATATAAAACTCTATGCAACTCAAAATCAGCATCGTTAATAACCAATGCATTGTTTTCCATTGCCTCCTGTTTCACCACATTAATTTTTAAAGTGTTGTGCTTAAGTAATAATTTTAAAGCTTCTAAACCAGTATTGTTATACAATTCACATAATTCAGAATAAATAGAGTCTGTATCTTTTATCCCATTAGGGAACTGATAGCATCTATGTCCAAACGGAACTTGTTTGCAGTCAATACATGTTTGCAGATAAAAATTGCCATATTCTAACAACCGTAATTTAAGCAACTTTCTTTCAAGTTGGTAAATTTTAGGCTTACAGTTCATTGCAGTCTGATTAGACCCTTGATTGTCCGACATAGGCTGGTTATTCAACAGGTTAGTAAGGTTTGCAAACAGATTCAATGTCACCCCATGAATGAAATCTTCTCCATCATTCAGTTCTGTCCTAACTATCACAGTTGAAACACTTCCAGAACTGTCTGTTGAAGACTTCCTGTTTTGTTTGGTAGATATCATATTAGAACTAATAGAATGTGACAATTGCGAAGCCTCAGTAATCCTGTCAACTAACTGCTGTGCTTTACTGATATCAGCAGTTAAATTGTTGGTAATGGACAAAATATCCTCTGTAAAACTGTAAGTGCTAAGATTTAGGTTGTCATCTATTTCATTATTAAAAGACATGGCTCAGCATAGGTGGAAGCTCCACTGCCTGTATTTGTAACAGCCATTAAAAAGTCCAAAAGCAAACAAAATAAACTTATTAAACAAAAAAATGCCACTCCAAATGAACACAAACTAACTGAAAAACAAAGCTTGAAGTAGGACCAAATAAATCACTGTTACGCAAATATTGTTTAGCACTTTCTTTCGATTACAATATATACACATAAAGGAAAAAAATTCAATATCACATATTGTTACACAATGTTACAGCTATATTAAATCATCAGAGTAATCTAATATAATTAACATGTTAAGCATCTTGGTATTCCAATGGCAAAATTTTAAGGTTATCCAAACAACTGGAAGTCTTAGTATGATTTACAGACCTTATTCTAATCACTTTTTTAAGTTTTACATAGCATTGCTCTTACATTTAAAAATTATTTGAATGTAAGAACTGAGTTTAATTTCCAATTTTTATAATAATTTTTCTAGCTACTGCAAGGAAACTCCAAAACATTTTTATTGTTTGGCTTTTACATACAAAGGAAGTGGAACACTCATTAATATTGTTAATCTAGTTAAAGAACAATTATCTGACCATAACCTTTTGAAAAATAGCTATCTCTTCCTAATAAACATTTTTTTTTTCAAAATACATAAACGTATATGCCCAATCATCTTTTACATCTTTACTACATCTCCAGCAAACTGAAAACATCACTTTACTAAACTTAGAAATTATATAAGGAGTAACAAATGTTCTATGTACATATTTCCAAATAAAAACATTTGAGTATAAACTTGAAGATGTTTAACTAACTGACTTAAGCAACACAACTTTATTCTTATCATTAATTGAGTCACTCAGTCAACTGCTATCTAAAAAATTCCAAAATTATGCATCTGAGCTATTATTATTTATAATTAACTTATATACCTTAAGACAGATTTCCTGTGTAGGTCAATTTACCTTCAATGATAGCACCCATATACTCATATAATGGGTGAATAGCGTTCTGTTCTCCTTCATCCATATTGCCTATAAACTCTTTTAATTTCTTTCTAATAGAAAATATTAGCTGATTAACAGATTTATAAAACTTACAGTCTTTCATTAAATATTCTGGTGATTTAGCTTCCCCATTTTCAAAGCAATCAGACCATACTTCTATCCTGTTCCTTTTTATTAAATTAATTTCATCATTGTTATGAGTTTCTAGAACTCTAAAGACATATGTGATATGAAAGCACAAAAAATTCCATTTTAAAATTAATGGGATTTTAAAAACATATGTTTTAACCATTTTTAAGATTAATTTCACAAATGAAGAGTCTAAAGATTGAAAAGAATTCCCTATTAAAGTATGTTTTATTAAGCAAATGAATAGATTGTTACTTTTATCTAATTTATATTTAATAAACTTATAAGAATTTGGTATAATCTGTTTCTGAATGGTTTTCCATTAACTAGTGTAAGCTGAGTCTAACCAAACTATAACAGAGTTAAAATTTTGCAGCAATGGAATAAGATTATTTGTCAGGAAAGATAATACCACCAAGCTCCCACAGTCTAATATAATTCTTATAAGCAATTCTTGTTTTTTTTATGATAACTTAAGAATGAAGTTAACATTTTTTCCATTTTTCTTTAACAGTTTTTAGTCAGGCATTAAAACTATATATATACATATATACAGGGTCCCTATTAAATTAACGAAAGTTACAAATTCCAAACGCTCACATGAGCGAAAGTGCCACAACTTGAAAAGGTTATCACACCCCCAATAAATATATATTCCAACTCCGAGATCACAATACAGTGAAGAAAGGGCAAAAATCCCAATCTTCACTGTACTGCGATGAAAAAAAAGCAAATTCGAGTTGCGGCGTTTTCGCTCATGTGTGCGTTCAGGATTTGTAACGTTTGTTAATTTAATAGGGACCATATATATATATATATATATATATATATTTTTTTTTTTTTTTACTGGGTAGTGTCCGACTGGACTGGGAGCCCATTTTCAGCAGAGACCTGGGGAGAAAAAATATTCCAACATACATAACAAGAAATTAAACAAAAATTAAAATCAAAATTACAAAATTAAACAGTGGAAAAAAACAAACATGAAATACATATTCAACAGATTCAACAGTACAGAACAGCATTTACAGTATTTGAGTAAAATTAGAAAGCGCACTGGTGTATAAGATATAATGTTAAAGCTAGTTAATAAAATACATGTGTAAATCAGAGGATTGTCACAGAGTACAAATTGATTAAGAAATGAGAGAAGACAGAAATAGTAGATTATTAGATAGAATTGTGAGAAAAAATATAGGTAAGTAGAAGAGGGCAAGACAAAGAGAATGCAAAAGGATTTTTAACCAAGAGTAGACCGACACTGATGCATGAAGAGAGAAACAAGTTAAGGTATGAAGAAATGGTTAGAGCAGGAGGAGCAGGAAAAACATTAGGCTTTAACCAGGAGACCAATATTGGCAAATCCAGTTATTTTTAAGGAGTTCTTTTAGTATTTATTTAAAAGCAGGATAGGAGGGAGTGCTTTGAATGTTTAGGGGAAGGGAATTCCAGTACTTAGCAATTTTGTTTGAGTAGAGGAAGTCTCCGTGGGTGTTATGAGACTAAGTAACTTTGACCAGTGGTCTGCTGGTAGATCTGAGGGATCTGCTGCTGGCAATTAGTTGGAAATCATTTGGGTTTTGAAAAATTTTGTGGGTGAGGGTAAGTTGGTTTAGTATTAAGAAGTTGGGAGTTCGAGCCAATTTAGATGTTTAAGAGTAGTATATTGGTGAACTTTATGAGGGAGATTTGCGGCAAGCAGCTATTTTGTTGTAGCATTACTCAAGGTTCTAGAGGTTGGTTTTACGTAAGCTGGTGAAATTTTGTGAGCAACATAATAGAGTAGATAGAAGCAGAGATCTGGCAGTGGCTAGTCTGGCTTGTGGTTTTAGACAGGGTTTTGCTCTATAGAGCACACCAAATGGACTTTTTTAATTGTTTAGGATATATGAATGTTAAATTTCACATGGTCATCTATAATAATACCTAGGAGTTTGGCCTGGTTAGTTGGCATGATTTTAGTGCCATTTGTGGATAGGATAGAGAGTGGAGGAGAATTGTTTTTGTTTGTTCTGTTTGTGAATATAATTAACTTAGTCTTTTTTGGGTTAAGAATGAGTTGGTGGTTAGTAAGGAATGATTCACTTTCCTGAAATGCTTTTTGCATTTTGAGTTGGATTTCTAGGGGGAGGGGGCTGAGACAATAAGACTAGTGTCATCGGCAATCAGCATACTGTATGATTCAGACTAGTTGTATATATATATATATATATATATATATATATATATATATATATATATATATATATATATATATATATATATATATATATATATATATGTGTATATATATATATATATATATATATATATATATATATATATATATATATATATATATGGATTCACTTCATAACATTGAAATATCAAAATACTGAAACTCAAAACACTGAAACCAAAATACTGAAAGCTCAAAATACTGCATACTCAAAATACTCAAACTCAAAATACTGAAAACACATATTATCGTAAACTCAGCTTAAACAACATAAATCATAACAATTTCTACCAAATATGCAGGCAAGCCCCTGCACTATGTGGGGCTGCTCACACCCCTGCTAATTAAATATATCAACTCCAAGATTGCACATAGTGTAGTTAAGTGCAATCTTGGAGTAGATATATAATTAGCAGGGGTGGGGGCCCAGCCACATGAGTGCAGGGTTTGCCCTGCATATATTTGGTAGAAATGCTATGATATATGTTGTTTAAGCTGAGTTTACATATGTTTTCAGTATTTTGAGTTTCAGTATTTGAGTTTCAGTATTTTGAGCTTTCAGTATTTTGGTCTTCAGTGTTATGAAGTTTTGTCATTTTCAGTATTATGAAGTTTCAGTGTTATGAAGTGAATCCATATATATATATATGTATATATATATGTATATATATATATATATATATATATATATATATATATGTATATATATATATATATATATATATATATATATATATATATATATATATATATATATATATATATATATATATATATATATATATATAGATATATATATATATATATATATATATATATAGATATATATATATATATAGATATATATATTATATATATATATATATATATAGGTATTACTAGGCTATCTGCCCGAAGGCATTTATAAGCCTAGCCAGAATGTGTTGGCTTTCGCCGCCCCTTTAGATCAGTTCCCTGTGCCTCTGTCCAGCAGAGCCACTGAAGTAATCCCGGGGGTAAACTTTCTGTTTCCCATCCACTCGTCAAGGTTTCTCTTGAAGAGTGCTAGCGAGGAGCCCTGCCTAATGTAGATTAGAATCTTGTTCCAGAGCATGGGAAGTCTCTGGGACAGGAATCTATCCCTCCAGCATGTTCTATTTATTGTTGTGGTGAAGTTTAGATCCCTAGAGCATGTGGCTCGAGGGGATAAGGTTTTCTTTAGGTGGGGCATGTCCATCAATTCTGGGTTGGACATGGCCTTATATGTCAGGCAGGAATCATCTCTGAGCAGGTGGTATGCAAGTGAGTACAGCTGGAGTTTCTTCAGTCAAGCTGCATAGGGCATCTGTTTGAGGCCAGTGATCCTCTTGGTGAGGTACTTCTGTGGTCTTTCCAGCTGTTGCAGGTGTCCTGTAAGGTACATCCCCAAATGGGGCATTGTACTCTCTGATGGGTCTTTTGAGTGATAAGTAGTGGGGCACAATGACCTCTTTTGATCTGGATGCAAGCCCTTTTGTGATTAGGTGGGCCACATAGAAGGATTTTCTAACCACTTTGGCAATGTGATTATAAAAGGAGAGATTACTATCTACTTGTGTCCCCAGATCCCTTATTACATTTTCTGTATTTAGGGGGCTAACACCTATGTGGTAGTTTGTGGGTACTTTGTTATTTCCAAAGGGAATAACTATGCACTTTTTGGCATTTAGCATGAGGCCAGGATTTTGACTCCAAGTATCCATCTCAGTGAGACCCTTTTGGAGGATGTCTGTGTCAACCAGTGAGTCAATTATAGCCCCTAGTTTGCAGTCGTCTGCGACCTTGGTCAGCCATAGTCCTCCTGTACTTGTCTGTACCTCTGAGAAGTACATGCCGAACAGGAGGGGTCTTGGGCTGAGCCCTGGGGAATGCCACTTGTAACCGGTTTAGAGTTAGACCCAGCTCCTGCAACTCTCTCTATGTGGGTTCTGTCCATGAGCCAATTGGCAACCCATCTTGTGACATAGGGGTTTATGTTCAGGCTGGTGAGTTTGTCTATAATACCAGAATGGGGAATGGTGTTGAAGGCTTTTGCGAGGTCTAGGTAGGCTGTGTGTACCACCTTTCCCTCACCTATAGCCTTGGTAACTGTCTCAAAGAAGTCCCCCAGTTTTAGGAGGCATGATCTGCCCTTAGCAAAGCTGAACTGGGTAGGGTCCAGTGTTTGTAGGTTCCCAATGTCTCTGTTAATGAGTTCCATGATGATGTGCTCCATAGCCTTGCAGACCAAGCTAGTCAGGCTTATAGTGCAATAGTTCCCAGTGTCTGTTGTGGCTCCACCTTTGTGGAGCAGAATAACTGTTGCTGTGCACCACTCTATGGGTACGTGGCCTGTGAAGAGTTTGAACAGTGTGTTTAGGTGAGGGGTTAATTAATCTTTGAGCTCATGTAGAACGCAGCCTGGGACATCGTCCAGTCCCACTGATGCTGTGTTTTTGCCTTTGGAGAGGGCTATTTTAACTTAAGTGTCTGTGATTTCAGGGGCTCTACATTCTTCTGGTATGGTTATGGGCCCTTTTGGGGGTGAGAAGGGGGGGGGGGTGAAGTTTGCACTGAACCTGTCTGCCAGAATGTTGGCAATATTGGTTGGTTCAGTGTATTTTGTGCCATTCTTCACTAACTCCGAGCAGATCTGAGCATTGCCACTTAGATTCTTGACATAGCTAAAGAATGCCTTGTGCTTATCTTTGGAGTCCTTGGCAAGTTTTCTTTCAAAGCTCGTCTTGAATGATTTTATGAGGGATCACAGTTTCTTGCTGATACTGATCAGGGATGTCTTCCCTTCTTGGGATTTTACTCGTTTCTGTACTAGTTTCCTCCTTCTATTGTATAGCTTGTTTATGGCAGGGGTCCACCAGACTGGTTTCCTTTTCTTGGAGGAGTGAGTCTTGGTTTTGCTTGGCACAGCATGATCCATGCACTAATGTAGGTGCCCGTAGAATGCATTAGTAAAGGATTTTGCAGCTTGGACAGAGTTATCCTTTAGCATGAGGGCTTTGAAACTTTCCACCTCTGTCTTAAGTAATGTGAAGTTTGCTTTTGAAAAGATTTTCATGGTGGTTTCCTTGTCCAGGGGAGGGTGTGGAATGTGGAGATCCAAAGTGATTTGTTTATGGTCAGATCTAACCAGCGAGGGTTTGACCTCTGGTGTGGAACACCGATCACCCATGTTGGTAATGACCAGGTCCAATATGTTGTAACCTCTGGTGGGAGTGTTGACCAGTTGTTCCAGGGCATTTGAGTTTATAAATTCTAGGAAATGTTGGGCAAGGGAGTTAGTACTTGAGTAGTTCTTCCAGTTAATGTTTGGGTAGTTGAAATAACCCAATATTAGGGTGTTTGGTAGGACCTTTATGTCACCCAATGTTTCCAGAAATGCGGAATGGGGGTCCTGGGACATGGTGGGTGATCTGTAACAAGCTACAATTTGAATTGCAGTTTTGCCCATTGTTAGTTGCATGTTGATAATCTCTGAAGCATCGTGCAGTTCCACTAACCTGGAAGTGTGGGTATCCTTGATGAATATGGATACTCCTCTGCCATTTGTATTTCAGTCCAGGTTCTGTGGCCGAAATGTATGGTATGAGTTGCTGCCTGGTAGTGCTCTCTGGAGCCTTAAACCAGGTTTCTGTTACTGTACATATATCAATTTTCTCCATACTGAGGAGTGCCTCGAGTGTGTGCATTTTGAGGTTTAGACTTCTGGCATTGAGTAGTATTACCCTCAGATTATTGTTACATGTGCTATTTATGGCAGTGGGTTTGTCTTTTGAGCCTTGCCTAAAAAAGGCAATATGGGGGTGGCAAGAGCCTTCGCCAGTATTCAAAAGCCTAAGGGTGCCAGGTGCAAGCTGTCTCTAGCGAAGCAGTGTGGCTAGTCGAGCATGTCATCCCAGGCAGACAGACACTGGATCCCCTTTGAATGACACCAGAAACTTAACCAGTTGCTGAAATTGATAATTTTTTCTTTATACCATGGTATCCTCCTTGGTGAGAGCAGGATGCTACTCAGGGTCAGGGTCATACCGGCTAGGGCTACGTGATCAGAGAGCTCTTCCATGTCTCTTTTCATGTAGTCCAGGGAGGTACGGCTCAAGTCATTCACACCAACATGGACAATGACAGAGTTGTATTTGTGCTTGTTCTGGAGTGACCTGAGTGCTTGTGTTATGTAATTACAAACAGTCACGAACTCCTTGTACCAGCAACCAGACAAAACGTAATCTGAACGCAAATTTATTTTTACTTTACAAGTGTTTTCGCCATGAAACAACGTGGCTTCTTCAGAGAAAATCATAACAATGTAAACTTTTTTTTTTATTCTTGGGAGGCAAAATTGATCTTGACACCTACAATTATATAGATACTACTTTGCCTAAAATTCCAGTAATGTTTGGCATACCTAAGGTCCATAAAGACGTCAACAATCCACCTATGAGGGCCTTAGTTGACGGAAGATCATCCATGACGTATCCTAGTGCTAAACTAGTTGACAAAATTTTGTCAAAATATTTAAAATGTCTTCGTGGAGTATGTAAGGACTCCTGGTCTTTTTTGGAAAATGTTAATGGTCTTACATTCGATGTTGAGAATAATTTTCTCACCATCGATGTAGTGGACTTATACACTTCCATTCCACACCAGGAAGCCTTGGAATGGATAGCCCTTTTACTTATGGACTTTGGGGCACCAAAAACTGAAGTAGACCTTGTTACCGAGATTTTGGATGTTGTTCTGTCATCAAATTATTTCCTGTTTGATAAGAAGTTCTTTTTGCAGAAAAAGGGTGTGGCCATGGGCTCCCCTTGTGGAGCATCTGTGGCCAACTTCTTCATGGGGTACTGGGAAAAGAATTTTCTTTTCTCTTCAAAAGATCAGATGAATTTTGTACAATTCTACACGAGATACCTTGACGATATCTTTATTTTGTTCCGTGGTAGTAGTATTGAAGCTAGCCAATTTGTCGAATTTCTAAATGGTACAACAGAATTTTTAAAATTCACTTCCAAGTTTTCAGTATCTGATATAGATTACCTGGATGTGAAGTTAAGGAAGGATGTCAGTATGAACACATACACATCTAGTGTATATAGAAAGCCGACATACTGCAATTCCTTCCTGCATTACTCGAGCCATCATCCCTTCAAACAAAAGAAATCTATAGTGAAGGGACAGTTGGTAAGAGCAGGGAGAATGTGCAGTAATTTAGTGGACTTTCAGACTGAGTGCGAATTGTTGGGCGACATGTTCCTCAATAGGGGTTATCCTAAACATCTGATTGATGAGCTCATTCTTGAGGTCACAGTAAAGAGGAATAGTGGTTTTTATAAACCTATCCTCTTTCAAGGTCAACTTAGATCAGAGCTCTGTTCTTCTGAGGCCCCATTGTTAACTTTAGGTAACATACAGCAATTATGTGACAACAATAGTAATTGTATTCGACGTGACTTTTCAGTTAGTTACGTCAATACTTACAGCTTCAATTCAAGGACTACAATTTCAACAATACGGAAGAATTGGCAACTTATTTCAAGTACCCCAGGACTAACAGAGAAACTGGGACTTGTCCCTACTTTTGTTCTTAAAAGAAATAACAACCTTAAAGAACTTTTACAAAGGGATTTCTCTAGTAAAAGTTTCAATAGACGTACTGGCATGTACCCATGTGGCTTTTGCAATTGGTGCCATAAAATGAGAACGGGTCAGACTTACACAATAAGGGACAAAAAGTACACTATTAAATTCCCACTTAATTGTGAAAGTAGATCTATTGTATATGTGGCCTTTTGTGAGTGTTGTTCTTCCTTCTACATAGGGAAGACCGATCGTAGACTACGTGACCGGGTCTACGAGCATATGTATGCTATTAAGAAAAATAAGGAAGTCAATGCTCTAGCAAAACACATAGATAACCATCCAGGCCACTGTTTCTCATTTATGGCCATTGACCAAGTTAACACCAACATCCGTGGGGGACCTACTTCATTGCTTTTAGAATTATGTGAGCTTGAGTGGCAATTGAGAACGGATGCTTTTTGCTATCCGGGTCTCAACGAAAACTGCAATATATCTGCAGTATTAAAAATGAGGAGTTACTTGAGGTAAGATACCATGCTTACATACCCAAAGTGAATTCATTCTCATTTAAAGTTAATTAGCGGCATTTTTGTGTATTACTTTGCCTGAATTTAGCTATTTAATGAACGCTAACTTACATTTATTATTGTAAGCGAATGACTATTGAGATAGGATTATGCATTACTGATATTTTAATAAACAAACACTCCTGTTGTTGTTTTAATTAAAAATATTGTTAATAATAATTAAAATTAATGACAATTAATACATAAGATCATTTAGTAAGCTGATTCCTGTTGTTGTTATTGGCTTGCTTTTTATTTTTCATTTTATTAGTTAGAGTTATTAATTTTATAACATGATTGAATTTATTAAGCATTAGGTTTTGAATTTGTTCTGTGTTATGGCAATATTTTTAAAAATATTGGGTTTGTTTTATATAAAATTGGCACTTTCACACTACATATTGTAAGTGTATTTTACGAGTTTTTAATTAATGTGATGTCATTTCCCTTTAGAGGTTTATATAAAAAGAGTGTGCAAAAGTTTACATTGTTATGATTTTCTCTGAAGAAGCCACGTTGTTTCGTGGCGAAAACGCTTGTAAAGTAAAAATAAATTTGCGTTCAGATTACGTTTTGTCTGGTTGCTGGTACAAGGAGTTCGTGACTGTTTGTAATTTCATAGTGGTTTGGTACAACTCTTGGTCTCATCTGCTTGTGTTATGTGGCAGATCCTTGCACCTGACAGGCAGCTAACAGTAACCTTCTCCTTATTCAGCCTAGTGAGTGGGACGTCAGTCTGCCTGACTATAGAGTCACCTATTACTATTATGTTTGGTATGTTATTTTGCCTTGAGGGCTGTGATTGCGTGGCACACTGGTTTTGTGAAGTATGTGTTTCATGGTTTGTGTTGGGGGATGAAGGTTGCTTGGATGTCTGCTTTGGAGGGCTCTGTTGCTTTTGCAGATTTTTATTTAGAGCCTCCGAGTATGTTTTCATGTATTTATGTGTGTTTTTTTGACGGTGATGGTTTAATGGGTCTATGTGAAACTGGTGGCGTGATGTCAGTATTTCCCTTCTCCTCCTGACTGTCTGATCCAGTCTTGGGTTGAAAGAGCTTAGCCTCCAGTATGACTGTTTAATTGCATCTCTCACATATATTACTGTCTGGTGGTAGGAGGACAGGGTTGTCTGTGTACATGAGGCAGTTGTTACATTGCCTCAAAATGCCCAGATTCACCAGTTGGACTGGAAAGTACACCTGAAACTGCCCTTTGGACATGCCTGGATAGGTACAGTAAACTGTTTTACTGAATGGCTGGTAAGGTCGAATAGAGAGCTTTGTCCTTCTGTAGTGTTAGGTTTTATAAGTGCTTGCTGTGAGTTTTAAGCAAGTTCCGGGCTGAGAAATGAATGGCTTGAGTGCTTAAGTTGAAAGTTTGTCTCGTTCCAAGGGAAAAATTGAAGAGGAGACTTTGTGGAGCCGGGAATAGTTATACCCTAGCTAACTGGTGCTGTCCGGAATGCAAAACAGGGCAAATGCAGTTTTTATAGCAGGGAAATGAAAGAGATAGAAATTGGCGCAAAATGGCCAGTAAACTACTACATTCTGACCTGAAACCACTCCTTCAGGGACAGATAAGCTGCTCAAAGCTCCACTCTCTGACAGGAGAACAGAGAAACTTCCTTCTATCCAAGTAAGGTATGGGGCAAACACAGAGATCTGTAACACAGCCCTGAATTCAGCACTAACCTGAAAACTGGACTATACTAGCCTAGAACGGTGGCAAACGAGTATATTATATATATATACTATATGTATGTATACTCTGTCTCTCTCTCTCTCTCTCTCTCTATATATATATATATATATATATATATATATATATATATATATATGTGTGTGTGTGTTGTTGTTGTGTCTTTCGGCTTTTCCCGGTTAGGGGTCACCACAGCGGAACTCCAGTCCGCTAATGATTGGCAGTAGATTTTTATGTGGCGAGTTGCCAGCCCTGACGCACAAGACACTCTAGCTAAGAATCAAACAGGACAATGTCTTTACTGTGAGGCAACAATGCTACCGCAGTACCAACACCGCAGTGTGTGTATATATATATATATATATATATATATATATATATATATATATATATATATATGTGTGTGTGTGTGTGTGTGTGTGTGTGTGTGTGTGTATATATTTATGAATAGTAGTTTATATAGATATATATTCTTAAGGAATATAATCATTTGTAGGTTCATAGGTTCATAGGTTGGTACTAGGTATTGGCCCTAGGGCCCATACAAGCCTAGTCATAACAATTCCCTGCCTATTTCTTCCAGCAATATTTACTTCCCCGGATGCTGACGTGATCACCGGGTTGAATTTCCTATCTCCCATCCAATCATCAAGGTTCCTTTTGAAGAGGGCTAAAGAGGCGCCCTGCTTGACGTGTATGAGCAGTCTATTCCAGAGTCTGGGGAGTCTCTCAGTCAGGAACCTATCCCTCCAGCATGTTTTTTTCATTGTGATTACAAGGTTTAGATCCCTGCAGAATGTGGCTCTGAGGGATTGGGATTTTTTTAAGTGTAGCATATCCAACAGCTCTGGGTTTGACATGGCCTTGTATGTTAAACAGAGATTGTTTCTGAGTAGACGATATGTGACAGAGTATAGCTGGAGTTTTTTTAGATGGTCAGCATAGGGCATCTGCCTGTGATTCTTTTAGTGAGGTATTTCTGCTGCCTTTTCAGTTGTTGAAGATGTCTTGAGAGGTACATACCAAATGGGGAGTTGTATTCTATAATGGGTCTAATGAGGGATGAGTACAGTGGGACAATAACCTCCTTTTGTATGGATGCAAAGCCTTTAGTGATGAGGTGTGCTATATAGAAGGATTTCCTGACTGTTGTGGTGATGTGGATATCGAAGGTGAGACCACTGTCCACCTGTGTCCCTAAGTCCCTTATCACAATTTTGGTGTTTAGTGTACTGCCACCTATGTGGTAGTTCATGGGTACATGTTTTTTTCCCAAAGGGAATAACTATACATTTCTTGGCATTGAGCTTGAGCCCATGGCTCTGGCACCAAGTATCTGTTTCTGTAAGGCCCTTTTTTAGAATATCCACATCATTTGGGGATTCAATAATGGCTCCCAGTTTGCATCATCTGCAAACTTTTGTTAGCCAGAGTCCCTTAGAGTTGGCCTATACTTCAGACAAGTAGATGCCAAACAAGAGCGGTCCCAGGACTGAACCCTGAGGTACTCCACTTGTCACTTGTCTGGAACTGGATTTGGCTACTTTTACAGTGCGAGATCTGTCAGGAAGCCAGTTGGCAACCCATCGAGTGACAGAGGGATTAATGCCCAGCTTAGTAAATTTATCTATGATTCAAGAGTGGGGGATGGTGTCAAAGCCCTTGGTGAGGTTCAGATAGGCTGCGTGGACTGCCTTACCCTCATCCATAGCTCTGGCGACTGATTTGAAGAAGTCAATCAGGGTCAGAAGACAAGATCGTCCCTTCATGAACCCAAACTGGATGGGGTCCAGTGTTTGAAGTTTACCGATGTCTTTGTTTATAAGTTCCATGATCATACGTTCCATGGCCTTGCAGATCAAGCTCATCAGACTGATGGGGTGGTAGTTCCCAGGATCCAAGGTGGATCCCCCCCTTGTGGAGTGGGATAACTGTAGCTGGCGCCTGTCAGTGGGCATGAAGCCTGAGGTGAGGCTATGGTTAAACATGACACTTAGGTGAGGTGCCAGTTAATTTTGTAGGTCATGTAGTACACAGCCTGGAATGTCATCTGCTACCATGGATGCTGTATTCTTAGCTTTGTAGAGTGTGGTTTTTACCTGTGTGGCTGTTATTACGGGAATTTAGCAATCTTTCAGTATTGAGATGGGCCCTTTAGGGGGTGAGATGCCACTGAATCAATTTGCCAATATATTGGCAATATACTTGGGATCAATATATTTAATGCCATTCTGTTGTAGCTCATAGCAGATCTGAGCATTGTCATTTAGATTCTTGATAGCTATAGAATGCCTTGTGGTTGTCTTTGGAATCTTTGGCAATTTTATTTTTGTAACTAGCTTTGGAGGATTTTATGAGGGATCTCACCTTCTTACTGAGACTGGTAAGGAAGTTTTTTGCATCCTGGGATTTTCCTCTTTTCTGCAACAGTTTCTTCCTTTTGTTGTAAAGTTTTTTTATGGCAAGGGACCACTAGATTGGCTTCCTTTGTTTGGAGGGGAGCATCTTGGTTCTGTTTAGGATGGCATGATTCATGAATAAGTAGATGTGTTCATACAGTGCCTTAGTGTAGGTTTCAGCAGTCAAACTTTCAGTTCCTGTCTGCATGGGTGTCATGAAGTTTGTCATTTCTGACTTGAGTAGCATGAAGTTGGATTTGGAGAAGTTTTTACAGAGGTTTCCTTACTGGGTGGTGGGGGAGGGATGTGAATGTCAAGGGTGATTAGCTTATGGTCAGACCTGACCAATGACGGGATAACCATAGGTGTGGAGCATCTATTTCCCATGTTGGTAATGACCAGGTCTAGGATATTGGAGCCCCTGGTGGGACTATAGATTAGGTGATCCTGGGCATTGGAATTTATAAATTCCAAGAACCATTGGGCAAAGGTGTTGGTACACAAGTAGTTTTCCCAGTTAATGGCAGGGTAGTTGAAATCACCCAGTATTAGGGAGTTTGGTTGTATCTTAATATTTTCCAGTATGTTTAGAAAGGTGTAGTGTAAATTTTGGAGCATGGTGGGGGATCTGTAAAAAGCTACAATTTGGATTGCAGTCTTACCTAGTGTTTGTTGCACCTGGAGAATTTCAGACGTATTGTGTTGGGCAAATAGCCTGGTTGTGTGAATATCTTAGGTGAATAAGGACACTCCTCCACCTTTAGTGTTTCGGTCCTGGTTTGGTGGCCGAAAAGTGTGGTAAGAGTTGTAGCCTGTTATTGCAGGGGTGCTCTCTGGAACCCTGAACCAGGTCTCAGTTACTGCACAGATATCAATGTTCTCCATTTTTAGGAGTGCCTTGAGAGAGTGCATTTTGATGTTTAGACGTCTAGCATTGAGTAGCATTACCTTCAGCTTTTGCATGCTTGTACCTGTTATGATGGTGGTTTTGTCCTTTGAACTTTGCCTAAAAAAAGGCACTGTAGGGGTGGCAAGAGCCTTAGCCAGTAACCTGAATTCCAGGGGTGACAGGTGCAGGCCATCTCTGACAAAGCATCATGGTCTGTTGATCATGTTGTCCCAGACAGACAGATACTGGAACCCCTTTGAATGACACCAGAAGCTTAGCCAATTGTTGAAGTCAATCATTTTGTCCTTATACTGTGGTATCATTCTGGGCGAAGGCAGGATGCTACTCATGGTTAGGGTCATACCTGCCTGGGCCACATGACCTGAGAGCTCTTCCAAGTCTCTTTTCATGTAGTCCAGGGGGGTACGTCTCAAGTCATTCACTACAACATGGACAATGACAGAATCATATTTGTACTTGTTGTGTAGTGACTTGAGTGCATGTGTTATGTGTGGGATCCTGACACCCAACAGGCAGCTGACTGTAATTTTCTCCTTGTTCAGCCTGGTGAGTGGGACATCAGTTTGCCTGACTATAGAGCCACCTATTACTAAAGTGTTGGGTAAGTTGTCTTGCCTTAGGGGCTGTTGTTGGGTGGCACACTGGTGTTGTGAGATATGTGACACTTTGGTTGTGATTGGTGTTTGTTTGTGTTTCAGCTTCAGAGGTCCTTGTTGTCTGGGCAGGTTACTGTTAAGGGCCTCCATATATGATGGTTTAGTGCTGTTATGTGAGGGTGTTGGTGGTGTGGGTTTAGAAGGGTTATGTGTTGCTTGAGGTGTAGTGCGGGTGTTAACCTTCTCCTCTTGACTGTCTAGCACAATCTTTGGTGGAAAGAGCTTTGCTTCTAGTTTGGCTATGTAAGTGCATCTCTCGCAGGTTGCCGTGTTGGGTGGTAGGAGAAGAGGGTTTTCTGTGTACATGAGGCAATTGCTGCATTGCCCCAGTATGCCCAGATTCACCAGGTGGACAGGAGAAATCACTGGAAGCTGACCCTTGGACATGCCTGGTTTGGTGCTTTTTTTTGTAAAGTACAAGAGCTGTTTTCCCTTACCTTAGCAAGATACTTTGCAATTATAGGCTGCTTAGTGCCTACAATTAATTTCTCCTTATTAATAAGGAGAGTTGAGTACTTGTATCAGTTTAAGGCTCCCTAGTGATTTCCAACAGGTTTAGAGCAAGTGCTAGTCACATGGATGCTTAAAGGTAAGATTAAAAAAATGGTTTATCCTAAACACTGCAGTGTGCACTAGAGGAGTTAAATGTGAAAGTAGGTAACGTAAGTTTTACCTGTCTAAAAAGTTAAGTTTTAGTGGAGAGTCACTATTTTTAAAATAGCAAGATAGATTGAAAGGGGGTGGTCGCTTTTGTATTCTGGTACTATGGAATACAGTAGGATGGCCAATAAATTTAAATAGTTGAAGGGGAGTGATTGCACAAAATGATAATTTTGTGCTTACTCACACAAGCCAGTAAAAGCAGAGAGGAAATGAGATATATGGTCAAATTAGCATAAGGGGTAGGCAACTAGAAAGACAGTGGTGTTTATGAACACAACAGTAACTGGGTTGGAAGGTGGGGAAAAAAATTTTGCCTGACTCACAAGAGATAGACCTGTTGTCTCTTTTCAAGTTTTAATATGCAGTTAAAAGCAGAATACAAGTAAAACACAAGGTAAAGAAAACAAATCACAGTATTCTAAATAGAAAAAGACAATAAAGTAATACAAAATGCAACAAATAAAAAGCAAACTAACCTTTACCTCACAGCAAAGTGTAGCAGAGTCTGGATGAGCCTTTCTAGTAAAGCTCTGAAATGTTTTATTTTACCACTTAAATAGAAGGTTTAGTTCCTAATTCCACCCCCTTAGTTCACAGCTGATTAACCTTAACCTACCTGTTCTATCTTATGTGTGAGTTCTTAATTTATCTGTTCTGATTTCTGCCTGACTCACAAGAGACAGAGCTGTGGTCTCTTTTCAAGTTTTAATACACAGTTAAAAGCAGAATACAAATAAAACACAAGGTAAATAAAATAAATCACAGTATTCAAAACAGAAAAAGGCAATAAAGTAACACAAAATACAACAAATAAAAAGCAAACTAACCTGTCCCTCACAGCAAAGTATAGCAGAGTCTGGGTGAGCCTTTATAGTAACAAATAACCTATCCTGAAATGTAAAAAAAAAAAAACACTCATTTGATTTTTTAGTAAGGAATAACACTTCTTCAATTATTCTTTCAAAATTATGACTAATAACTTTACTCACGTCTTGATAAAGTTTTATTCCTAAATATTTTAATTCTTGTTTTTCGCAATTATATTCATTTTTATCTTTTAATTTATCTACTAGTTGATTTAACACTAATGATTCAGTTTTATTATTTTTACATTTCAGTAATGATACTTCTTGAAACTTTCCAATTTCCTCACCTATTTCTCCAGCTGGATCGTTTAAATCTACTATAGTTAGCAAAATACTGTTTACAAAAAGCTATATTTTAAACTGACAATCATTAATTTAAAAAACATCAGTTTTTATCATTGCTTCTTTAGTACAAACTAAGGGTTCATAACTAATGCAAACAGTAGAAGAGACAAGGGGCATCCTTGTTTTCTAGCGTGGTTTAAGATGAATCACAGAGAGATGTTAGATCCAGTTTTAATATATGCTTTGGAATCTGTATGTCTTTTTTTAGATATTCCAATAAATTGCTTTGGAAATGCAAATACTTCCGTTTTAAATAAATGGTTCCAATCCACAAAATGAAAAGCTCTTTCAACATCTAAACCAATTGGAGTCCATTTTTGTACAACCCATTTTCTAAATCTAAGATTTTTACTACTCTTTTAATATCAAAAGTTAATCGATTGACTATAAATCTTGTTTGATCTTAATTAATCTACTGTATCTCTTGATCTTATAGTGAAAAATTATAGCAAATATTTTAGAATTTACATTTAATAATGAAATAAGTACATATGACAAAACTAACTTTTATGCCTGTATTCCCTTGTTTAAGTATAGGTAAATTTATAGAAAATTTCCATGAAGGAAGAATTATTTTATCACTCTAGATTATCCCCAAAACTTCACTTCTCAAACACTTAATGGAAGCAGATCATATAACTCCATACTTAAACCATCTAATCCTGGAGCTTTGCTGTTTTTTACCTTTTTAAAACATGTTTTAACTTCTATTGAGGTAATAACAAGTTTATTTAAAAGAGAAATTTGCTGATCATTAAGTTTAGTAGCAACTTTCTTCTTTAAATACTTATCAATTTTGCAATCATCAAGATTATTATTGCTATCTTTATTACAATCATCATGGATAATATTAAAATATTAAGCATTTCCTCTATGTTTGAAGTAAGCCTATTAGTGTGAGGATTTTGAATATTATTGATTTTGTCTTTTTGCTTAATATTTTATTTCTGTTAGCTAATCTGTGAAGATACTTTGGAGTCATTGCATAACTTTGTAATTTTAATTTTTGTAGAGCTATCTCCACTTTATGTGTTAAAATTGATTGATATTTTGTCGTTAGTTTTAAATGACTTCATTATTATCTAATTTCTTTATTTGTGGTTCAGACCTCATTTTATGTATATCATCTTGTATTTCTAATAATTCTTTATCCCACTCATCCATTTTATTACTAGAATATCTTCCCATTTTACTTTTAATATGCATGTTAATGATTCCCATAACATGACTTTACTAACCAGGCCATCATTGTTCAAAGACAGAAAATTCTTGATTTGTTTTTAAGATAATTCTTAAATTCTTCTACTAGACTTCTGTAAATAATCTGAAATGTCCTTAAATCCATTGACATGTTAATACTTAGTGCATTGTGATAGGATGAATTATGAGGAATAGTTTTAAAATAATTAACTTTATTAAGCAAATCTGCAGAAGCAACTGTCCTGTGAATTCTAGTTTATGTCCCATGTGCATAAGAGCAATAGGTGAAAATAATGGCTTACCTTCTGCTTTAACTATTAAATCAGCTAACATTATAACTAATCCATTTTTAGTGCTATAGCTGATGCTACAGTTTTAGCTTACTGGATATGCAGTTAAAATCTCCAGGTAAAACTAGACTACCGTTCCAATAATTTTGCAATAGGTTTAAGTGATGCTTAGCCACTCTTGCACCTATTTCAAGGATCCTGAAAAAAGCAGCTAGTGTATAGAATTTTCTATTATATTTAATTATTATAAATGTATACATTCCTTTAGGATCATTGATAGATTCCATGACCCTAGGCATTACAGTAGATTTTATACAAACTACAGCACTCCCTCTCCTAGTTTTGTTAAAAGAAGCAGATGATAACATGTCATAGCCCAGATTATTTAGATAATTTATCTTTATCTTTAGATCTTTATCTGTAAAGTAAGTCTCTTACAAGAATATGATGTCTCATTTATTTAATTTCAAATATATCATTAATGATTTCCTTTTATTGCCATTGTTTAATCCATTTACAGTAATAGACAATAGATTAAAACTATCCACACAGTGTATTTCAGAAAACTTTTTAGCAAGAGGTAATATGATGCGGCCACCATATTAATGTTGTATATAAAACTCTAATGTATTAATGTTGTATATAAAACTTTAATGTGAACTTCCAATACTATATTAACATTTTATATGTTTTTAATTTTCCTTTCTACAAACTAAACTACTAAAACGCCTAAGTAGCAAGAATAGAAAACATCTACAAAACTAATATATATATATATATATATATATATATATATATATATATATATATATATATATATATATATATATATATATATATATATATATATATATATATATAAAACTAGTAGAACACGACCTACCATAGATACCAACATTCCTTGTCTGCCTATCAAACAGATACATTACTGAACTATCTTTCTGCCAACCAAAACCCAAAATGTCATCAAGAATTATGCAAAAACTACTCTGACTTATAAATAATTAATATAAAATGATATAACAGTTAATAGACTACTAACCTAATTGTATATTTTGCCATTTCAAACTATTTTTCTCGTTATAACTTAAAAGTTTAATAATCCACATAATTGTATCTCAAATAATAAATAATCTGACAAATAATATAATACATATCTATCTACGTAATAGTAGTATAATCTATTGAATATTTATAAATTAGTTGCTCATTTAACATTTTTATAGCATAAACTTTAAATACACAAGTAGAATAGAGTGGGACATGAAAAGCTAAAGTTATCTGTAAACTTTAAAGGTGACAAGCAATATAAGCTTACCAAACTATTATACAATAGGGAAGTTGATGCATATATATACATTTAGCACACTGAAAGTTATATACATATTTAATAACTCTATTAAAAGCTTTGAATTAGTTTTAAAAGTACAAGTGTCTATACCTTAAACTTGCATATCACCCTTAATATGATAGATATCAAATATCTAAAATTCCTTTAACTCATTAACTTAATTTTAAAAAAGTTATACATTACTAGGCTTGGAGGAATTTTCTTGTTACTCAGCAGAGTAAGGAACATTTGCATCCTATAGTGTATTTAAAAGTGTCATAATGCTTATTTCAAACCACATTCTCCTCTCCTAGTCTCAAAATATTTGGAGAATCTACTCTACTTTCTATCAAAAATGAAAGAACTGTCTTAGCAATAAAACACTCACATTTCAGCTCTAACTAGCAGAATGAGTTATCTCATGTAATCTTAGGGAATCCAGTGGTATACAATATGTAGAAAGTTAATGTAATCATAGTTTAAATTTCAGTTTTCAGGAACTTTTCAATTATCTTTTATATTATCTTCTGAGAAAATTATGTGAGATTTTATACTTTTACTTTTCTACAATAAGCAAGTATGAAAAATGTACATCTTCGTTATATGCGGTTTGCTATTCAAATATTTTACTTTCTGTCTTATTTGTCCACTGTGTTACCTTAACTTATAAAACCTGCATTTCTAAAATCTCCCATCAAAGAGACATTTAATTATCAGTTCTAACTTCCCTTAAATGAGATAATAAGTTAATATTATTAGAGACTAAAGCATGTGTATAAATTTCTTAACTCAATAATATTACTCTTTTTTCCTTTGTGCAGTTGCATATTATAAATAAAATGTTTACTCTTTTTATTAATTATAATATTATAAGCAATATTGACTATAAATAAATTAATTCATGCCTGTTTAACTTAAATGTATGTAAGTATTTAATGACAGCATGAGAAAATGACAATGAATTGCATACAACAGCTGCTAATCTCTTTTGTAAGCTTCTCATGCATTTTAATTTCTCTAAACTATTTTAATCAAGACAAATATCTAATTTAATCCCTTCCATTAACATATAAAATTGAGGCTAATTACACTGCAGCATAAACTATTAGCATTCAGTAAAGTACAGGCAAATCTTATGTCAGAGATAGCACAATGTATAATATTGGTATAGCTTAAGTCATTCCAGTCCTTCACTTCTAAATAAATATTTTTAAAAAATTTACAACATCTACATTTGATAAAAAGTTCAGATCTCTTCTCATCATCATGGCTGCGATTCTGGCACTTCTTCCTTTCACAAACACCAGTGCTGAACTTTGAACTCTTTTAGGAAGCAGATTTTCATCAAAACAGCTTAATAAGCAGGCAGGAAGCAAAGCTGGCATGAATCAAGCTGTTTTACACAACTAAATCATGTTTTTAATCTCAAGTTTGTTTTTAAGTGCTAATTTCTTCATAAACAACCTGTAAAAGGAATGTGTTATAAAAGAAAAAACAAAACACATGTGCCAACACGTTAACACTCCTAATTAGCATATTACTTAGATCTGTCATTCATTTAACCCTATAATGCATATACTGAGTAAAAACAAATACAGTTCTTATCTTATATAGGTTTAAAGTTACCAGTTATACCAATTATAATTTAATGTCATTGTCATGCAGGAAATATATCTTTACCATTTAAGCATGTATTTATGAGTTCACTTCAAAATTAAATATATTAAGTCTTTCTCTATAAATATAGTAAGTTTAAATATTTATATTCAATATTATATAAAAAGCTTTAGTTTAAAACACAAATACAAACTTAGATATGATTTGAAGCTTAAAGTCTTAAATAGACCATTTAATTAGAGGCTAAATCTATTGTTTCAAAAGATAAAGTTCCTGCATTCAGAAAATAAATGTCACTTGTTTTTAAGCTTTTAAACTTTAGAAGCAGTTTTTCATGAATTCAACTCACGCTGTCTCTTGAAGGATGTATGATTCCAGTCCATTTCTTCATTGTTTTTAAAAATGTTATTTTTATTAGCAAATGTAGATGTCTTTTCCAGTATAGCAAATACTTTGATTCCTTCAGGAAGATATATTTTAATCTTTGCAGGAAACACTAAAGTAACTTTAATATTGTTCTTTTTAAGTTATTTAATTAGTGGCAAGCAGGATTTCCTTTTATTCATTACTTTACTGAAAACGTTATTGTCAATTCTGATTACATGCTCACCTATTTTGATAGAAGAGTTGAACCATGCTGCTTTTAATATCTAATCATTTTCCATGCTGGGTATAAACCTAACTATCATTGAATGTGGTGGTGAGTTTTCCATCTTTGAAGATGCTATCACAGATCTATATGCTCATTCAATCCCAAAAGGTAAATTTTCAGGTAAATTCAATATTTAATTCAGCCAGCTTGCTAAGAATTTTATTGTGCCATCTTCTTCATATTTCTCAGGCATGCATTATATTCTGATATTGTTTCATCTCAATCTATTTTCCAAATCATCAACTTTATCTATAAGCCAGTTATTTTGTTTTAAAATGAATTAATTTTGAGACTCACCTTCTGTTATTCTCTTCATGGTAATTTGAAGCTTCTTCTATACTACTAATTTGTATTTTTTGTTGTTTCATAAGAATTTCTAAATGATCCATCTTCTTTCTGCAGTCTTCTTTAAAACATTCTATTCTCATGTCTAGTTTGTCCATTTTTATTAATAAATCCTGCATGCTAAATATTAGTGTCTGGATTTCTTTTTAACAGAAGAACCCTGAGTACCATGTTGTAGTCTCTTCTGTCTTAACTAATTAGATGAACTGCTGACAGAAAAATTACAGCTTTTGAAGAACATCAAGATATAAATCCTTTATTTTACTATTAGTGAATATAAATAACTGTCAAGTATTCCAAATTCCTATTTTTTATTACATTTCTGTCAGAGAAAAGTTTTCCTTCACAGAACTTTCACCAGTTGCTTCTCTCAGTTCCCCATCTTGGTCATGGTTCCATAAGTCATATTCTTGATAGTCTTGGATTATAATAACCAAATAAACAATGGTGTTGTGTCCATATTTATCATCCAATGAATTTCAATAGACCAGTAAGTTATCTTTGAGTGCACGTTTATTGAGATATTTACAGAAATATGACAACATATGTTTACTTGTAAAATTAGCAATATAAATAATCCTGAATATCTCAAGATAGACTGAGATGAAACAGTGCAAATGTCAAAGACAGTTTTCTTCAGTGGTATCTAAGGTTCATAGTTTCATAGGTTCATAGGTGTTTACTAGGTTAACGACCACAAGTGACAAGTTCTGATACCCATGATAAGTGTAAGCATGGGCCTGGGAGATGAACCATTTACAGGTTACCTGTGTCCATTAGACAAACAGGTGCCAAACAAGGGATGAATTTATGGTTTCCCATCCAATTGCCCACCACTAGTAATGTGTGCTGTGGAGCTATGTTGGGGGAGATTAACACTATAAGGACAAAACAGCATATTTATACATGAAGTTCAAAAAATATCGAGACCCCTTTGAAACATTATTCTTGCTTATATATCACTGCACTTTTCTCCTTACATTTATTTTTTAAAATTAGTATCCTTATTTGTTAACCAGATAAGTGAAGTGGCCCTTCTTAGCCATTCTGCAGCTAGCATGTGGGTTATGAGGACAAGAGCAAGGGTGTATGCAACTTATTTGTAGAGTTCACAGTTGTCAAGCAAACATGTTATTGGAAGGTGGGAAGAAATAACAGTATCAAGCCAAAACCCATGCAGGCACAGAGAGAGAATGTGTGTACTCCACACAGAGACTGTGGTGAGGGGTTAGTAATTAATCCTAGCTCTGTAGCTGTGACATATACAACTCAACTACTTAACTAATATGTTGCCCACTAAGCTACTATATTTTGTAATGCTTGCACACCCTTTAAACCAGGACTAATATAAGAAATATATAACTTACTACATTTAGCACAATAATTGGCACAGCATGTTGACTTTACAAATAAATTGCAAATATTACTCCACTGTCTTATTTATGTGTTTCTCATTTGTTAATATTTTATTATGCTGGCAAACCAAGTATAAAATATAGCAATTTAATTACATCATTAAAAGAACACAAATGTGGATGCCTTTTCACTGAATACTAAAATAAAATAAACAAATAAGTAAACCATGTTAACATCACATTTACATATTTTAATTGGAATTGCAGTCCATAATACTAAATTTGATTGATTTACTTGTTGCAATTGCTGCAAGTGAATACCATAAACTAAATTTTAAAGTTATCTGACGTATTAAAAATATTATTTAACCTAACATATATGAGGTAAATTGAGCTGACTCAGAATATGATAAGGCAAATTTATTAAGATGAATTACATTGTACAGATTCTGTTTTTTTACTCAAATGATTTTTATTTTGATGAAATAACACAATAATGTAATACATTCATAACATTCAATAACTATTTACAGTATTTACATTCAGCCTGACAAAAAGGATTCAGATAAAAAAATGTAGTTAAATAATAAGTTAATATATAAACTATGATAGTTAGGAAGAGTTTTGTTCCATCTGTAGGATATCAATCAAATTCAAAACTTTCCTCCATGGACTATTAACCAATGGCTTAGGAAAAGTTCTTAACTCTTTAGTTATTTTCTCCATCAGTATGCATTTATTCAGTGATTATAGGAATTCATCCATTGTGGGTGCTACATTAGAGTTCCATCTTCTAGTTATACATTGTCTGGCTATTGCTGTCATTGTCCACAACAAATACAGGTAATCTTTCTTCATATTATTACTATTAACAACATTCAATAAAATTAAAGACTTTGCCAAAACAAATATATCAGTATAGATAGCTTGAAGAAATGTGTTAATCTCATTCCAATATGATTTAATATTAGTACAGTCATAAAAAATATGAGACCAGTCAGCATTAGTGGACAGATGACATCTCCAACATAACTTGCTGTTTGAAGGGTTCATTTTTGAGAGTTTCTCAGGTGTCAAAAAGGATCTGTGTAGAAATTTCCAATGTAAAATCCTCCAGAATTGTGAGTAAGAAGTTAGTTTAACTGAAAATAAAATGTTTGTTTTATCTTCCATTGATAATGATACTTGAAAACCTTTAGTTGGATATCGCCAGTAAGAATTGTTAGGAGCTGTCTTATAGACAATTAAAGTGTTATATAGATATGATAATTAATTCTTAACATTGATATTATTATATAGAATTCTAAAAATCCAGTTTATAATTTTTGGTATGGTTTTGAAGGATGAGTTATATATTATTTTGCACAGATCCTTAGTGTATGCTGTGACACTCTGAAAAACCAACCAATCATTAGGGGATAGGCCATAGGTTGACAATATACTTTGTGTGTTCAAAGCTTGTTGGTTTTCAATACATTGCAACCAACAAAATATGTTATTATTTTCCCATAAACCAAAAATCTCTCTATGTGTTTTATCAGGGAAATCCCTTGTAATAGTAAATTGTATTAAAAATCTATGACACAGTTTTATATCTAAATTTGTCTTAATGAATTTTCTAAACACATCAAAAATATTGTTTATTAGTGTTAGTTTAGTTAATTTTGTTGTACTATACTGTAAATTTAAACTTAAATAGTGCCATATCTTATCTTTGTCAGTTACCAAAGCATTCTTTGATAAATAATTTTCATTCATTAGTATAATGGAGTGTAACTGTTTCCAATTGGAAGAGTATCTAGAATTTATCAAATTCATCACTATTTTAATTATAGATGCCTTTATATGAGTTTCAATCTCTGGGAATTTTAACCCCCCTTGCTCCCATTTTCTGATATGAGGAGAATATGCCACTATATTAATTTTGGGGTACAATAAGATTTTCATCAGAATTGAAGTGATTTCTTTAAAGATTTTCATTCCTGGTAGAAGTGTAAGGGCTTGTGTTATATATAATATTTTAGGTAACAAAACCATTTTTATCAGTTGTAACCTATCATCAAATGTTATAAACAAATTATTCCATTTGCTTATTAATCTCTTGATTAAGTCTATGGCTTTAGCATAGTTAACCTGTAAGGTTTCCTCTATATTCTTGCCTAGGACTATTCCTAAATAGTCTACAGTTGAAACTTGGTTTCCAATAATATGACTAACTGGAACCTGGATGTTCTTTTTTATTTAATAATAAATATTTTGATTTAGATTTGTTGAAGGAGAGTCCTGAGATTTTTTGGAAATTTGTTGTTACTATAGTCACTTCACCTAACACTTCCTTAGAGTTGGGTAAGGTAAGTAAGACATCATCAGCAAACATCATTATTTTAGAAATATATTGGTAATATATATTTATACTTCTTATTTTTGGGTTATTAGGTATTAAAATGGCAAGTATTTATATGGCCAGAGCAAATAGGATAGGGGACATGGGGCATCCTAGTCTAGTACCGCTAGTGATTTGGATTGCTTTGGAAGTAAAGGGACCTAATTTGAGATATGCTAGATTATTTTATAGATTTTCTTTGTCATTGTTATAAAAAAGGGGGATCAAATAACTGTAAGACTTTAAATAAAAAAAAACTATTTAAGGAGTCAAAGACCTTTTGAATATCTAGAACTATTATCAGTGCTTCATGATTTCCTCTACTGAGGTAATCTATCAGAGTTAATACTCTTTTGATATTATCATGTGTATGCCTGTTATGTATGAAACCAGTTTGGTCTTCATTAATTATTTTAGATATGGGTATTTTCAATCTGTTGACCATAATTGACATAGTTTATAATCATTATTCAACAAAGTGATGGGTCTATATGAGTTGCAATGATTAGGATCCTTATTCTCTTTTAATATAGGGGAAATTAGAGAATATCTCCACAAAGGAGGAATATTTGGTAATGTTTGAACTTCAAGAAAGGTTTTATGTAGGAGAGAGATTATAGAATAAGGGAACAATCTATAAATTTCGATAATTAAGCCATTTATTCCAGGTACTTTATTAAACTTACTTCCTTTAATCCCATCTATAATTTCCTTTTGAGAAATAGGTCTTTGTAGATCGTATTTAAGTTCATCAGGAATTCTTGTTATGTTGGGAACTATACTCTCTAACTTCTTATATTCATTTGTACTTATTTTATCTTTATGATGCTCTGCATAATGATAATTGAAAACCTCCAGAATGTCCCCTATGTCAGAGACTTTTTTCCTTTTCCCTTCATGAAAGATAATATCAATGTTATTAATTTTTGATTGTATCGTAACTTTCATAGATAGGTTATGAAGATGCTAAGGAGAGGTTGCATAACAATTTAATTTCAGTTTTTCCATAGCTAAATTAGTTTTATGGGATAATGTTTCATTGTATTTCTTATTTGCTTCTATTTTATCTGTAGCAATTACGTTTTTATTAGATTTAAGAGATAATATTTGATTTTGGAGTTGCTGTAACTCTGAGTTCCATTCTTTAATTTTATTTTTGTACTAGCTAATGGTTTTACCATATAGATAGGCCTTAAGAGAATCCCAAATCATAATTGTGTTTGCTTCAGGTTTATAATTAATCTCTAAGAAAAGCTGAAGTTCAGAAGTTATCCGAGATTCAAAGTCTTTAATTTTTGTGATATGTGAATGCATCCTTGAAGTAATAACTTAATGACTGAATTCCAAGTGTATTGTTAACAACAGGGAAGTATGATCTGAAAAGGGACAAGGTTGTATTGAAAAATTCAAGATTTTAGAATATAGATCTTGTGAGATATAAATTTTATCTATTCTAGTTTGGGTACCATGTCTATAGTCCTGGTTTGAGAATAGTAAATAATTTGGTCCCAAAGCATTAAAGGTATCTTTTAATTTAAACATTTTGTCCATTTTTTAACTGTTTGGCTGAGGACAGTAGTCCAGGAGATTTCCTATTGGTAGTTTCTGTAATATCTGTGATACAATTGAAATCACCTTCTAGTATAATATTACCTTTAGAAGTAGTTGTAATAAAGTCTAAGTGTTTCTTAGCTAGTCCAACCCCCATTCCCGGGAACCAGTATAAATTAACCAGGGTCCAAATTATATTATTAAACTTAAGTATAACTAAGGCCATGAGTCCATCATTATCTACATGTTTGTAAATGATTTGGGGATTTAAGAAAGTCTTTTTCCATAGAATTGTTACTCCTCTGGTTTTATTTTTATAAGAAAATTGAGCAAGTATTGTGTATTCCTTAGGGTCTCACATAAATGTGTCATTTATTTTAAAATGTGTCTCTTGGAGAAGACTACTTAAGCCTTGTTTAATTTAAGATACCTTAGTAGATTGGATCTCTTATATGAGTTGTTTAAGCCATTAGTACTTAAGGATATCAAAGTTAAATCAATATCAGAATTCTTTAAAGATAACAAATAATAAAGGAACTTGTATTAATAAAATCCTGTATACATAATACTCTTCCGGAATAGACAATAGAATACCAATTGTTGTATTTCTATTTACCTCAATCCAAATAACTTTCCCCATGAAAGATAAAAGTAAAACAATTGTGTCAGGCATTTCAAAACTAGAAAAACAGTTAAATAACAAAAAAATAGCATATTTCACTCTGATATAAACTTTAATACACCCTATACATGGAATGAGATACAGTCCTAGTCTACCAAACAAAACTAAATCTGCTAGACTGCCTATCCCAACCATCAACCTTTGTTGGTCCGAACCCATGAAAACAAAGTAAAAAATGAAGAATATATCATAAATTAAGAGAAAAATAGTAGTGATAAACAACTAATCAGATATTGATTCCAATTAGGTTTTAGAGATGCGTTACATACACTATTATTAGAAACATTAAACATTTATACAGTAATTATTTGATAAGGAAGCAAGAGACATATTAGGATATATATAATCTTAATGTAGTGCCTAATAGACTAAGGAAACATTAGCTTTATTAACAATTTAAATTATTACCCAAAATACCTGAGCATGTCATCTGTATTAGTTCTAATAAAAACGTCAAAATAGCAGAAAAAATCAAAGAATCATTTAGCATTTGTATTTACTTGCCCTCTGAATAAATCTTATCATGACAGACTCCCACTAAATAAAAACTTCACGAGGATTGGGTGTTAGCACATAGTGTGGGTCTTTCCCAAAATATGTTAACATAGATTTTTAGAAATATTCCATAAGACATATTTGTCCTTAATTAACTCCTAAACTTTTGGAATAGCAGATGTTTAAATAACTGACTAAAATCAATAATAATTAACTGGCATCAGTTAAAATGACAACAATTTGTAAAAAACATTATTTATATAAAACTTACTATGGATAACAGGTCTTAAAAGTAAATGACTCAAAGACAAAATTAAGATAGAGATAGCTGTAGATGTCTACCATAGCAATAGGGCAATACTGAAACTCATAACTTGTTTGTTGTATTACAAGTCATAGATATTACTGAGCTCTTTCCCTGTCATAAAGTGCTAATATACTAAAAAACATGATTTTATAATAACTGAAAACATGACATCTGAAATATAAATAATATCTATGATACAATAAGGAAATCAACATATTAAATGCAAAGTAATTATAGTTCAATCAAAATTATTCATACATATATTTATTAGAATTTAGTAAGGTGTTTGAGTATCCTTGCAGTTATTACAATTAGTCATAAGCATTTCCTGTAAATGTATAAGCCTATACTAAACACTTGCTAACTGCATAGGAAAGTTATTTATAAAGATCTATTTATAAAAAACTCCAGTATATTCACTAGAAATAGTGGCAATATTTAACTGTTTACAAGAAAAAATAACATTTCTGTATATATTTGATCACAAAATATAGTCACTATTATAAAAGGGAACCATGAATATGTTTGCAAACATTGCAGCTCATAATTCTTGTAAAAGAAGCCTGCTATGCTGTATTAACCAATCGGATACTTGACAGTCACAATTAGGCTTGCATATACACATTAGATGTAATGTAATCTGATCTGCATGCATAGAATGCATGATGTCATGAGCTAAGTAAGAAAGCTTTGCTTCTTAAATTTAAAACTGACATTTTCCCGCCCAGCACGCTACAGAGAACAGTTCCTGACCTCACTTTAAAAAGTCTGCTTATTTACAGTAACAAATACAAAGTTTAACTCTCAGATACTTCCAAACAGTAAAATAACATTCAATGCCAATGAGAGAAAAACAGCACTTTAACATTAAACTCTACAGGAAACATAACTTGTAACCATTTAGAAACCTTGTGTCATAAAACATACAAGCATATAATTGTCAGAGAGACCCAATTTTTGTCAAAAGCCGGCAAACAGCTTTTTGTTCACATAGGTACCAATATATATTCTGAAACAATCAGAAGTTATACATTTAAAAAAAAACTAGTTAATATATACTAAATCATAGCTATGCCCTGTTATCCCATGTATCCAAAACAGTTTCGATAAATTAATCTAAGCAGTGACTATGCCTGTGTAATAACTCAGAAGAACATTTAGTAGGGCAAAGGGCTATATATTATTTGAAATAAAGCATGTCATCTTAAGGTCATAAAAGCAAAGATAGCTTACTGTTCAGTTATATCACTCAATAAACCAGTAATATTATACTAATATACTAAAAGCATAAACATTTATTTAATTTGTATATGAACAAAAAACAAAAGTATAAAAATGAAAAAGCAAAAAGAGAAAGAAAAGCAATAAGAAAAATATTGTCATGACATGCCTTACTTGAGGATTTATCAAGTTGTTGTTGTTGTTGTGTCGTTAGGCTTATCCCGGTTATGGGTCGCCACAGTGGAACTCCAGTCCGCTAATGTTTGGTAGTGGATTTTTATGTACCGAGTTACCAGCCCTGACACACAACCTTCAACGAAGGCACGCCCATTCACGCATGCCTCCACACAGAAGACGCTCTAACTGAGAATCGAACGTGACAACGTCATCAAGTATAAAACAAATTAAAGTCCAGTTGCAGTAGATGCTTTGAGAGATTTAGTGTGAACAGCAATCTTTGACTAAGTTTTTTTTTTCTTTTTAACATCAGTCCAAGAAGATTTATCAATAACTCTCTTCAGAGATGCAGATTCCCATTACATATCTTCAGGTAAGGAAATAATGTTATTGTTTTTAATAAAGGCAGTGGCTTCCTCTAGGGCATTAAATGATCTCATTTCATTCTGATATAGAATGTTTATTCTGGCAGGAAAGACAAGCTGAGTTTTGATGTTATTCTGCTTTACCAGTTTTATTAATGGCCAAGCTTTTTTCCTCTGTTCCAAAACCCTGGTAGAATAGTCATTATCAAACATAATTGGGTTTTGATTAAATTTTAATGGACTTTTCCTCCAGGCAGATTTTAGGACCAACTCCTTGTCCAAATAAGATAGAAACTGTATGACTATTAATCTCGGAGGAGTAGAGGAGGATGTTGACACTGGCTTTCCTAAAGCTCTATGAGCCCTTTCAATACCAAAGGACAGACCCTCCTTTAAATCTAAAATCTCTGGAATCCAGGTATTCATGAAATAAATTATATCTTCTCCTTCAGCTCTCTCAGGGATGCCAAAAATCCTTATATTTGACCTTCTCTCCTTGTTTTCCAGGTCATCCACTTTATTGAGAAGACAAATGTTTTGTTTGATGAGAAAATCTTTCTGGCTTTCTTCTTCCTTCAGTCTTTTATCGAGATCATTCAGGGATGCTTCTAAGTGTGTTATTCAGGATTGATGCTGCTGTATACATTCCTTGAGAGAACCTGTATGTTTCTGACAATTTTCCTTGAGGTTTTGTAAATTCTCCTTAAAATCATCCATTTTAGTGAGAGTTCTTGTAGAGCAGATGTCACAAGCTGCATTTCTTTTTTTAAAGCCATGTCAGAATGAGAAGTCTTTGAAGTGCTCATCTCCACAAATTATATATTCTCCTTTATAATTTGACAGGAAAACACTTTCCTAAGTTCACAAAAGTTAATAATAACATAGTTTATACTTTCATCTATCAATTCTAAGTATTTTTGCTAAAATAAAATAAGTTATTTCCTGTTTTTTATGGAGCTCTGAAAAACTGCTGCTATCAGTTGGCCATCTTGCCCCCCCCCCCCCAGAATCTATGTTTTGATATCACAGAGCCTTGAGGATGAGGAAGTTTTTCCCTTAATGCCATGACTGAGCTATCTCAAAGTTAGTGTATTTAGAGGGGGGTTGAGGCCAAACAGCCCTTGAATGGATTGTTGAAAGAGGCTTTCCTTTCTGTAAAACACTTTAATTCATATATTTTTTTGCTAAAGTTTGCATTTACTGGTTTTAAGTTTTCTGCTGTAATGTTTCATGTTATGATTATAATAAAACTATGAATCCCTTAATATGAATACACAAAGTATTACTTTTTTTCTCTCCTGTTATGCAGGGATAGAAATGAAATGATAGTTTCTGAATGTGATGCTATTTTTTCCAACTGTTCTTCCCTTTACAGGTACTACAAAAGTGCATAGTTCTGCAGTCTTTTTGCTGTATCCCAGTTTAGAAAGACAGACAGGCATAAATTAACATTTTTTGTCAGAAGAGGTAGGTGATATTTTGGTATCACTATCAATGTTAACTTTTAGTTAGGGCAATAAACATCATCTGAATTGTTCACCAATGTAGCTTCAACCTTCTTTAATTTATAACTGCCCGCTGATTCAAGATAGGTTGGTAAATACCAATCTATCTTTTATATTCTACTTTGTGCCATACCTTATACAATTCAGATAATGTTCATGGCCCTAAAAGAAGGTTTTCTTTTATTACTGTTTATAATAAGCACAGCTCAGCTATAGTTAAAGCTGTTAATAAAAATTGGGACCTTTTTACATTAGATATGTCTGTTAAAGAATTGCTAGGCTATGCACCTAATATAGTATTTAACAAGGCCATGTCCTTAAAAAACTCTTGGAAAGCAATAGACTTAGTCCTACTTTATTCAGTAATAAGCCTTTCTGTAATTTCAAATGTGGTATGTATAAACAATGTCCCCACATTTTAATTACTACAGAAAAATTCCAACTAGGACAAATGACCTTTTATGCAAATGGCCATTTTAATTGTCAATCTAAAAATGTGGTGTATATGGCGAAGTGTTTACCATGTCCTGTATTTTATATTGGAAAGACTTCAAGACACTTTCATGAAAGAATTTACAAACACTGTTTGAATATTAGCATTAGGTAAACACATTGGAGAATTTCCTAAACAAAAATGTGGCTTTGTTGCTATTCAGCAAGTCTTATTGGATGCACAAGGTAGAATTTTACCATTACATCTAGATCTATGTGAATTAAAGTGGCAACTTCATTTAAATGCTTTTATTTATCCAGGTTTAAATGAATATATTAGTATAAATTGTGTTCTTAAGCTTAAACATTTGGAGGGTTAAATTTACCCTCTAATTACATTGCCTAGAAATATCACATTTTATTGGTTGCTTGTTAATGGTTTAATTGTTTTATCTCATTAAGCATTGGGAGTGATGCTTTTTTAAACAGTCCATGTTTAATTGGCTTTTAGTTCTGATGAAGTCCCAGAATATTGAGGGATAAAAGCACTTATCTCTTTTGAATTGTATTTTAGATGTTGGATTAGTGAATAAATATTTTATATCTCTTCCTGTGTTATCTTTGGCATCAGGCTGTTTCTGTGGAGTATTGGTCTTCATTGTTTTCAGACAAACACATATTCCTCAGCCTTTCAACAATTATCCAAATACAAATATGTTCTTATTGGCTGTTTACATGTCCAGGACATCTACTGACAGGGTTCACATCTCACTAATGCACTCAGTGATAGGTCCCATACCCTGACACACTGAGGACTGCTAAGGTATTTCCTGCTCTTCCTTGCCATCAGGCTGCATGGCTGACTGGAGATTGATCTCACTCTCTATTATGCTCATAGCTATGTCATATTAGGGCTTGTATTCTTAATGCTTTTTCTATCCCTATGGCTATATTAGTGGTAAACCTTCCCCTGCCGGTGTCACTCATATGCTCTCTCATGAATCTGCTTTCTAAGTTCTACATTTCCATATCTCTTATCTGGTTCTGTAGTTAGTACTGGACAACACATTTCAGTAATTCTGCTTGTGTCATATAGTCGCCCTGTACAAATTGTTTCTCTTTCAACTGATGAATTTTTAATGTTAAGACTTCTAATAGAGAAATAATTTGCTACAAGTCTTTTATAACAATGCTGCCAGTTTGCTGGTAATTCAAAGCATACATACTGCTGAAAGTCTTCAAAATTTTGCTAAACTTCTTTCTTTGCTATGGAATTTGATAAAGTTAGTAAGATACAATGTCTTTTTTATGTTCTACTTAATGTTTTAGACAAATGTTAGAACTTTCCTATAAAAGTTTACTTTCCTTTCATGGGCACATCACGTGAGCTACTAGACGGGTGCCATCTTGGATGTCTCCTCCCAAGTCTGAGTTCTTGGTGCCTATGCTGCATGCCTTGCCCCTCTATAGCAAGTATGTGCCAACACTGCAGAGTGTAGAATACCTTATTCCCCCATGGATGGGCAGGGCAGCATCAGCTACTTATTCCCAGTGGCTCCTCCAACACCCACTTCATTAATAGATCCTGGGTCCTCTGTGTCTTAATCAGGACTTTATCTATCCACATTCTAAAGCTAATGACATTTAGACATAATTTTAACTGTTACTCCATGTACACACTATCCTAATATAAACTGTATAACTACTTCAGATATCCAGCTTTTCTCAGCTAATCCTGTCCTATGCACAAATTGTTCACATTTCTCGCCATCTACCTAATAAGAACTAGGTATACTGAGGATGAAGTGTGAATCAAATGACTTGTTTACTATTGGTCAGTCTTCCATAACATGGGACAGACCATCTTTCCCATGACTTGAGCATCTATCAATCATTTTCAAACCTATAAAACTGAAAATGTGGCAAAAATTTCCCATGTTATTATGAAACACAGTATATACTACACTTTGATAGAAACACTGTTATGTAACAGTGCAAACAATAACTGCCTAAATCAATTGCTCATTACTGTGACTCCTCACTCTCCTCCAAGTCTGTACAGCAATTACTTATTGTCTATCACAAAATTTACTTGAGTGTTAATTCATTCTTCCCTCCTCAAAATTAGCGCTGTCCAAATGAACATTGGTTCTAGAAAAGTGATGCCTTGTTTATGTTCCAGCAGTCCTCATTCCTAAGAGTAAAGGCAAAGAAAACACCTGCCCAATGAACTCTGCTATCCTAATTCTTCAAACCGCATCCACACACCTGTGCAGGTCTGGATTACTCAACCAGCTGAACTGCTAATCTGGAACTCCATTAAACTGCCTGAGGAACTCCTGACACATTAAATCATCTTTATGTCTACTGTCATTTGTACTCAGCAATGCACTTTGCCTATATTCATTTTGAAAGTATTGCATGATTACTCTGGGGCTTCTGTAGTAGAAATACCCTCTAAGTAGGTGTAGGAAGCACTGGATATCTCTGTACCTATATTTTCTCATAGCTAGTGTCTTATCTTAATGTACCACTACTATATTGACTTTATTTAATTGGAGCATGAAGTAGCCATATACTAAATCCAAGGTAATCCCAAAACTGACAGAGACCGTATTAGAGCTATAATATTGTTCTTTATGGGAAGATATTATTCTTCATTTGAAATGCTGCCATTTCTTCTTAGACCTATTCATTACATCTAAAAAGAAAAAAAAAATGTCATCTAAATAAAGAATTACCTGTATGCCTGTGTTATCATCCACCTCCACACACATTGTTTCCAGTGCATTGCTGAATGTTTCAGAATGTGGAAAAGATATTGTAAAGCCCACTAGCATGACTCTGTCCATACTGTAAGGCTGAGAGGTAACAAAGCCCATCTCTTCCTTTCTGACTTGGAGCAGTATGAGTGCAGAGTCAATGCCTATTTTGAGCAGAAAAATACATACTTTTCCTTTATAAAAGACAGTGTGTCATAAAAAGGGGCATACTTAACTTTGGTGTAATTGTTTGTTATGCCATGGGGTACACCGCCTCCTTCAGGGGGTGACAGGTGATGAATCACCTGACGCTTGCCTGCTTCTTTTTCTGAACTAAATCCAATAGAGAATCATAAAATGTGGCATCTGGTGGCTGAGAAAACAGCATATTACTCAAGCCTGAGCTTTTTCTTTGTACATTATCCCCAAAGCATGTCCTCCTTTCCTTGAACCATATTACTTCACTATCTGAGCCACTTATAATAGTAGGAGTCAAGTAAAGAAATAGTTGCCATACTCTTGTCTAAGTCATTAAGATAAGTCTTGCCCAAACAACCAGCAAACCAGTCAGCTGATACTGGTGTGATTGGCGTATTCCTTGGTACCCTACAGATGAACCCTCTGTCTCATTTCCTTTTCTATTATCTACTGGTAACATCCATTGTTATTTCCCACCTTCCAAAATGTCTAGCCTTCTGTCATCTCACTTCATAGAAACCAGTTGTCAGTTCAGGGGGTCACTCTTTCCTCTTCCATTAATTTTGAAAGTTCTTTACATTTTCAAAGCATTTCTCTCGAGACTTTTTCTCTTTCTTAAACATTTGAAGAATGGATATTCAGCTGTAATGTAGCTGCATAAATGATCAAATCTAAATGCTGGCCATTTGTAGAGATTCATTATTATTGACATAAGTGTTTTCCTGCCATGTTTTATTCAACCGGTTTAACTCCAAAACCTTTCCTGTTTGTCATGTCTGACTCACTACTGGTGGTTAGCCAAATGTCCAGATGACATGTGTCTACTGAAGACATTTATTTTCAGGCTTTATTCCTGTGAAGGACCATTCAAAATCCAAATCTGCTATACCTGAGTGAGCGAGATATGCTTTGTATGTAGTTCCCCATATACCAGCAGGGAGAGGCCTATTCCATATTTTATAAATATATATATATATATATATATATATATATATATATATATATATATATATATATATATATGTATAGTGAAGTAAGAGCATATTTCATCCTATTTATTTCATGTTTATAAGACGTGTTATGCATTTTAGCTTTCCATGCAGTTTCAAGAACTACCATCATATTATTAGACTCTGCATCAGTTTTCTGAATTCACTGCTTTCATTCATTCTTGGTAAAGTGACCAAAACTACCTATGCACTCTTTGCTTTCAATACCCCAAAGTGAGGCTGAAGGCTGTAGAAAAGTTTCCCCTTCACTGCAAATATCATACATACCCTGAAACCAAGGAATGGATTTGTAACTTTTTTTTTAAATATAGTTGTGCTCATTAAGTGTTCCTAACATAGGCTGAAATTTTACAAAAAAAAAAAAAAAAAAACTTAAGGCTTTTGCTAGACTGCTTCAAAACAAAAGTAAGTGCCGGGCAGCAGTAGTGTGACTTCTGCTCAGCAAGGAATGTATTTCATTATTGTTATTGACCAGAGAGGTGAATATTGTTATCAGTGTACTGACCAACCACATATATTGCTATCACAGAGATATTTTACTGACAATATGAAAGGTTATTCTATCATCATCAAAAATTGATCCAGCCAGTTAATTTTGTTCTGGTGCATGACTTGCTGTTTCATAAAACTCAGATAAGCCACAGGAGTAATATTTTCTGACACTTTGAACCTCTTTTTATAAACTTATGTTTGACTACTATGTCCAGCAGCTCTTTAGTGTTAAGTTCAAAGACACTAATGAAGAAAGAAGATTATTTGAAAGTAGGTAATAAGCTAGCAGCATAATCCTTTAGGAAGAAATTCATCCATCACTCTTCCTTGCAGCTAAAATCCTGCTTCTGAGCAGATGCACAGTAAATGCTACCTTCCTGACTTATATAACATATTAGTTCATCTCTTTACAATGTTATTCAAATATTATTATAACTTGTTAAGATCGGCAGTTACTTCAGTCAAGCTGAAGAAAAGCATAATATACAGAACCTGGGGTAAAAATATAAGTTAGACAAAATGTGCATAATTATACATAATAGACCTACGCATGTGTCAGAAAGCGATGTTTTACCCAAACATTTCATTCCAATGCATATTTAGCTCCATTATTTGCAGCTAGTACAGGATTAATAATACCAGCTCATAGCCATCAGTGCTAGGCAATGGCACTAGCCATCTCTAAATAACCCCAAAATATTACAAGTGCATATTTAAAAAGAATCAGCATCCCACACTTAGAAAAAGGACTCTCTAATTATCTGCCTATTGTGTAGGATCCACTCATTTCAAACTGTTTATGCCATATATCTCTTTATGGCAAATTAGGTCTTTAACAATGTAAGCTATACCTTAACCAAATTTGCAACTGTCATTTTTTTCTTCATAAAGTATCTATACTAATAAAGTGTGTTATTTTAGAAGAAGTTTTTCTACATTTTATGTAGCCAACCATTACTCCTAAAACAGTAAATTAATGTACCATGAAAAATCAACAAAATGCTCTTTGGATTACTATTGTGACCTTTGTGACAAAATGACAGCAATCCATTTTCTCAAATTTGTGTTTTAGAGTATGTGTTTACAAAAATATCCAATCCATCTGAAAGAATATAAATAAATATTATATATATATATATATATATATATATATATATATATATATAATATATAATATATATATATATATATATATATACACACACACACACACACACACACATACACACACACACACACACACACACACACACACACACACACACACACACACACACATATATATATATATATATAATATGGTTTACCTTTATATCGTATATCACACATGATCGACTGGCCACTTAATCGAACCATTTAAGTGAACCGAAACCGCAAACATTTTTAAATGTCAAAATTATGTTGAATTTTGACATTTCCGGCCTCGCCACACCTCCACACCAGTGCTACCATGGATCAAAAAGGGGCGAGGTTTTGCCATTCACTTATGTGGAATTTGATGTTGGAGACGTTCGCAGTTCGGTATTCGCACAAGCCGTTTTGCCCATATTGGGATCGACGATATAAAGGTAAACCATATAATATATATATATATATATATATATATATATATATATATATATATATATATAGATATGAATATCTCTTTAAAGCTACTTATCTTAGTGACCATCTCAAACAAGTGCCTATAACCTCTTTATTACTGAAACTAAATTCCTGATGATCTAAGATGTTGAGGAAACTAATATATAAGTACTAGCCTCACAGGATTTCTCATGTAGTATTCCCAGATGCAGAACCAAAATAGTTAATGCTGCAAAGAGCTATTTGATACTACATCAGCATGTCCATTTTCCAAAGCTACTGAAACTTGGGTTGTGCAATATAATTCTTACAATCTGTACAGATTTTTTTTTCAGTACTAAAATGCTTCCAGTTAGCTGTCTAGTTACTAGACTGATTTTAATCTTCCAGTGTTTAAAATATAGTTCAGTGCATTTGCACTTGCAAGCATGTCTCTTTTGACACAGTCTTGCTTAGTTAAGTAGTATAGGACATATATTTTTTTTACAATTTTGAGTAAGTATGGCATTTGGAGCTCATGTATTACTCTGCAGATGCATATGAAAATATGCAGAGTAAGTTACAGCTTCAAAACGAATGCATTTGAAATGTCTGTTTCACTTTTCACATTACTGCTGTAAATTTGTTTCTTCATCTGTCAAAAGTTCTAGGATTGTTCTAGGTCAGATGCTTAAAGTAGTAGCTATTTGAATATTCTTATTTCAACATAAAATGTTAATACCACTAACTCAAATCAATTTTAAATTGTGTATTTAAGCACTTACAAGTGACTTAGGTTTACTTGTGCTGCAATGTGTATGGTATATTAACAAACCTTAAGTGCTGTACTGGGCTTTGTTGGCACCAAATAACTCTTATGAATAATTCAGAATGTTTCCCTACATGTTAAAATATTAGGTTTAACATACTGTTTACAATAGTTATTATTTTTTTTTTGGGGGGGGGGGTAGTTCCCTGTCCGTGTTTGCACAAGGTTAGCATTTTAAAATAATAAATCTGTCTAGTGCATCTATTAATTCCATTTGTCATTACTTGGGAACATCAAAACATGTTAAGATGGATGTGTTGCAACCAAATTATTAAGCTGATAGAAGATTTTTCACTTTAAAAATAATAGCAGCTTTACATAGCATAATGAAATCTCAAAGTAACAATTCACAATGTTCTGTAATTAGCAGAATTAAAGTCATGATTACACTTCTTGGATTTTAATTTAAAGTCTCAGTAAGCAGCTGTTCTTGGTTAATGATAAACTTCACCAATAATGGATGTTTCTGTATAGCAATGCCAAACTATAGTACAGTCTATGACTTCAAATGTTAAAAGGAAGTTTATAAATCCAGCCTTCTTGTATTGGAGGTACTGAATGCGGGGTTGTAGAATGTTTTTACCTATTTAAGTGCCTCCATACTATTAGTGGTAAATGAGTAGCTGCTGTAATTATTAATTTAGCTGTTTTTTGTTCAATATACCATTGTGGAGGTCAGAACAAGATACAATGCACATGTATTTTTGTTTTGACTTGTTCTATTTTCTATATGCACTTTGTTACTAGTGATTGCTATACAAACGTTTGCCTTCATAACCAATGTCAAAGATATTGATTTATATTGCTTGAATTTCTTCCAAAAGTTTAGTGATGGTGCCCAGAAGAATGAACAGGACAATTACTTTTTTAAATAATTATTTAATTATTTCTCCTATTCTTGATTTAAAGCAGTGGTTAATCTCCCAAAACCTAACACATGACTAAATCATCATTTGAGGAAAATGGACCCTCTAAAAGAAAACTTTCACTTAGTTATCATTATGGATAGAAAACATATCTACTCAAATGCAATATTTTGACTTAGGCAAAATAATTTGGCTAAAGAACAGTTATTACAGATATGACAATTTAGTATTAACTGTTTTGAAAATATTGAATTGATATTCGAGTCTGAGTGCAGGTGGGGGCTTATCCCAGCTACAAGAAGCTTAGGTCTCTAGCTTCAAAACATTGGGCAGGATTCACGAAGCCTCCGTGTAAGAGTTATAACTCATACACGGAGGCTGCAGTTAAACGGAGTGATGTCAGCATGCTCTGCATATTAATGAGAGCATGCTGAATCACACTTAAGGCCAACATGGTCCGTGTAAGACAGTAGGGGGCGTGTCCGTAGGTCGAGCCCTGTAAGCGGACACGTCCCCAGAAGAGGAAAAGTACCCAAAGTAAACACCCACGACAGAGTCCACGGAAATGTGAATAAACAGAACACAACACATGCCCCCACAGACTATGAACAGAAAACATATAAATAAACATGTTTTATATTTTTTTTAAATTGTAAAAATGTTTAACCGTTAGTGCGCGTTTATGCATGCCCATAGCGCAGCTACAGTTAGCAGTCAGTGGGAAAGCATATAAGAACTAAATATGCAAAATAAGCCAGGAAGCAATAGCGTAGCGGTAGAGATGTTGGCTGAAGAGCAGGCAGTCATGGTTAGAGCCCCCACAACACCAATTTTTTTTGCAAAATAAGCAGGAAACAAGTTCCTGACAAATATGTACACATAAAACCACAATTTATGTAAAATGTAATGAAATAGCCCATTTATATTGAAGACATGTGAGGTAACAAAAGAATAAAAAATGCCAGATGTGCTCATAGCTGAGCTACAGTTTAACAGAGTGAGTGCATCTGCCCGTAGATGAGCAGTGGTTTAACTGGTGCAAAATGAGTGCCCGTAGCTGAGCAGTGGTCTAACATGCTAAATCTATGTGCCCCTAACTGAGCTGAGCGTAATATGCGTGCCGATAGCCAAATGAGGCTTAAACCAGCGTACCCCATTTGCGCGGAGCTGCGCACCGTGCAAACAAGCTTACCAACGGGCAACGTTGAGCAAGCCGTATCAAAACTGCCTTTACACAGACACACCCCTCAGCATGTCTAGACAGTCATGAAAAATAAAAAGCAGTGGCCAGGTTCGAACCCAGGATACTACACACCATAGTCAAGGTACAGAACCACTAAGCCATGACAGCAGTACCTAGAAATGCAATAATAGCTAATATATAGGAATGAATACAAACTACAGAATGACAATGCAGGTTTACTGAAGTTGATACAATTCCAAAATGGCCAATCACAGATATGTGCGGGAAAAACGGACTATATAAGCCCCATAGGCGGGAATACACAACATAAACGATTGTAGAACTGACCTGCAGGCAGAATGACAGGAGTAGGAGAGGGTAGTTGCTTCCGAGCACACAGGTGGGGTGTTGAGGAGTCCATGTACATAGTCTGGCTCCTAGTCCATAATCATGAGGCCCAACTCATGCAGGGCCAGGTCCTCTGGGGAGCATACAGGGCCGAGGCAAGGGACCGGTTGGCTCATGATCTCACCAGTACCACAGGGGTTCCAAGGACTGGTGAGCAGGTCCGTCACCAGCATGCAGACCTGAAGAGACGCAAGCAGGACCAACTGAACCTTTGGATCCAGGAGGCCCGGCAAACACCCAACGCCCCACTACTGAGTAAGTAACATTTAATTATGTATGTAAGAAATTAAACTAGCTGATATTATGGAGATGTGTATTCCAATATTACTTCATTTATATTACAGCTGCAGGTGTCCGTTCTGTGAACCGCAGAGCCTATGGCGATAGGCTGGTGCGGTTGCGCCACCAGGCAGGTCAGTAATCCACTACCAGTAACCGTAAAGAAATATAAAAGTATGACAGTCAGCAAAAGAGTGCAGTGTAGTCAGTAAGGAATAAAATCTGCAAGTAACAGCGTGAAAGTGTCTGCAAGTCTTGCTTGATTACAAAAGTGTATTTCAGCCTGTAAGTTAAACCGAACAATGAAACTGTCTGACATATATTCTGAAATAAAAATGCCCTACCTGTAAGAAAATAGTACACAACCTGCAGCAGGCTGAGAAGTATAACTGCAGAAGATGATGAAATCACATGTGTGAAATATATCCCTGTGGAAATACTGAAACATGACAGAAGTGAGACTGCTGGAAAGGATTGTAATAACTACAGGTAAAACATGTCAATAAAGCCTAGAAGTAAGTACCATCCTGAATAGTAAAATGAAAGCAAGTGAGAGAGTGTAAGAAAGTGTCATGAATCCAGCAATACAGTAGTAATAACCCCTGAATAAAGTATACTGCAGTCAAGACAGAATGAAATGCATGTGAGATTCAAAACCAAACAGCGAAATCTGTTCAAAGTGTTGCTGCATGTGGAATGTGTATCCCAAAATCTGGATATGTTGCTCTCAGTCTGAAATATGCAGATAGGATGATTGTCTGATATGCCAAACATCCACACTTGTCTACAGCTATATAAAGCAAATGTAGCAAGATGATGTAGCTGAACAAAGCTAGATATGAATGTGTATGAAGAACACTAAAATGTATATTGATGTTGCAGTAACAGTCCTATCACCAAGTTGAAATAGTTATCATATAGGAAACTGTAGTTAGAACAGTAGTGTGTATATAACTGTAGCTATTAGAAATGTACAGCATATGTATTGTTATTCGAAGGTGTTAATATTACTTTCTTTACCCCACCCTATAACCACATATAACCCATTCCACGTGAAAATGGTATGTGCAATCACAATTAACACCCTGGACGTTTGTCCTGTTGGGTCATATATATCTGCATGTCTGTTGATGCATCTGCCCTGTTCATACATCCGCACCTGATGGCCTGTTGCCATCAATTAACCCTGCATGTTGTTGGACTGTGTATTTCTGTTCAAATTATGCATGTGTTATGCACGCTGTTCAATGGTGTGAATATCTGGGTGTTTGGTTAATGGGAATACTAATGCATGCTGTTACAACTAATTGTGAATGGTATTATATGTCACTAACCCAAACTGTCATGACATAATGCAAAACATAGGATGACATGGAAGGCGGGTTCCAGCGGACCCACCTCTCCCACCTCAGCTGGCGAGTGCACCTGGCACTAGTGCCGAGTCCGGACCCTCCTCCGGTGGCCCTGTGCCACCTGCGGGTGAAAGCGCTGCAGGGGATGGGGCTCACCCTCCGTAGCATCCGGACTGTGGTGCGTAGGGAGATTCGGGACTCTGTTCTTGAGCCCCTACGCCAGCTCGAGGCATGGGTGGCGCAACTAACGGGCATGCCTGTTGCCCCGCCTACACAGCCCCCAGCACAGCCCCGTCCTGGGCAGTGAAGGAACAGTGGCAACTGCCTATGGGTGGGGATATCAGTTCCACTGTTGCCATCTGTGGGCTCATGGGCTCTGGATATCCAAACCTCCATCCCCGTCAATTGTGTAACCCCCACACGTGTCATACACCGCACCTGTATGCGTCTTGTTTGTCTTGTCTGTTTACCTACCCAACCTACCTCCCCAGCTGTACCGACTTCCTTCACCTGACATACCACTCTCACCTGAAAAAAAAAAAAAGGGCACTGTGTACCCACAAAAAAATTACGCCTCATACATAGCTGCCCATTCCGCACACATGTCTGCTGGACATGGAACCTATCAATTACAATTGGCTGTACAACAAGTATTATTGTTGTCCTGACACCTCTCTCAGGGGTGGAAGGTTTCAAATGTCACACCAAATTACATACATATGCACAGCTGTTGCTGATGAAGAAATGGGCAGCTATGGGCCTTACCTACATCCCTCCTGCACATCCCAAGCTTGTTTCCCTACTGTCTTACCCTCTTTGTGACCTCTTTTTCACCACTTTCCTGTCTCCCCATTTTCTTTTCTTTCAAAGAAAATAGCACGGGTGTGCGCCAGAGTAAGCACCGTTAAGCAGTTGTAAGCGGGTGTGCGCTTGTGTGCGTGGAGCTAAACGCCAGTGCGCATGTGTGAGCTCCGCGCAAACCAGCGCTAACCCGGTTACAACTGCTTAAAAGTGCCTTAGTCACTTTGATTGACAGGTCCTGTACTTAGTTCAAAAGCAAAATAAAATCCCACTGTCAGTCCCGAACCCAGGACCTTGGAAACACTAGTCTGTATGACCTACCACTAAGCCATGACTCTTATACAAAAACATTGTGCTAAAATAAATATAACATGTAATAGTAGGGATGAATGTAAAGGGAATATAGGATGTGTAGTACACAAAGCATGTCATTTAAAATTACTGTCAAAACTACTGGATTTCCATAATAGTAGTGTGTGAACAGAAACAGCCATGCTAGTTGGCAGCTTGTAGATAATAAGGTCAGTTAAAGTACATAGATATATGTATGCATATGTACATATATATATATAAATATATATCTATATATAGTTGTAGGAGTCAATGTGCATACACACCTGCTACAGGGAACATGAGAGAGGAATGGAGAATTGTGAATATACAACACAGCCTGAAGCATGAGAGAGATACTAACCTTTACACTCACAGAACACTGTCCACAGCATACCAGCATGGTCCCCGCCCTCACAATCTGAAAGGGCAATGCCTATTCCACATACCCTTTTATAGCACTGACCTGAAATCACAGTGAGAACTGCAATCAGTGCACAACTGGCTGTATGCAATTAGCAAATGCTGGCTTACAATTGGTGCAGAGGCCATCACATGGACCTATGCAGATACCTACAAAAGCATCCAGTGCTAACACTCCCCACATGCAATACATTCATTGCATTGTCTGTAAGCAGACAGAGGGAGCGCGAGAAGTGAAAGAGAGAGAGAGAGAGCAAAAAAATAAATAAAAAATCAGACACTGTGACTCTGTCACCCAAAGCTGTCAGCACTGACAGTAGCAGCAGCAAGCAGAAGCTGTGGTAACGCAACCAGCTGCGACAAACAGAGGTAATGCAAAGTAGCAGGTTCATAGTGTGCATACTGTGAACCCTCCAAATGTGTCATAGGTCTGTATCCATAGGTATGTCCATGTGATATGTTGTGTGTACGTAGTTCCACCAAAAGGGGATGACCATACATCACATGTCAATCAGTCATAGGCCATGATCCTGGCAGCATTTGTCTGTGCGTTGGCCCAGCAATGGCTGTAGTGACTGCTTTGAAAGGTCAGCCAGGTTCAAAAGTCAGGATCAGCCCATCCCAAAGGCACACTGGCTGGGAACAAGTGTCTGCAGGTACCCGATGTCACTGCATATGCATCCCATACTGCATAATTCCATAGCTTAGCAGACCAGGCCCATTATGCATATGATGTGGTAATTCCCAGGGTCAGTCGAGGTGCCCCCTTAGTGGTGTGGGACCACTGTTGCTGTATGCCACTGTACAGGTACATATCCTGTAGTACGGCCAAGATAAACTATCAGTGTTATATGCGGTTGTATGTCCTCTCAGAGTGCCGGTAGCACACATCCAGGGGTACCACGAGGTCACAGTGATGCTGTGTGTTCGCCTCTGCTGACGGCGGCCCTCACCTGGACATGTGAGATGATAGGGAGGTTACATCGAGCTGGGATAAATATTTTAAAGGTGGGGGAGAAGGAGGGGGGATATGTGCACCGAACATGTCTGCAAGATTGTTGCCAATATCTGTGTGTTTGGTGAATGTTAAGTAGGTGTGGATTAACACAGAGCATATCTGAGGCATGTGGTCCATATGTGTAACATAACTGAAGAAGGCCTTGTGGTCATCCATAGTGTTTGTGTCCATTTCCCTCCCAGAGTAGGCCGTGGCCGTTGTTATGACGGACCGTAGCGTAGTACCAGTGCTGACCACAGATGCCATCCCTTAATGTGAATGTGCTCTGTCCTGCAGTAGCCTCCTGCTATTGTTATACAATCTGCCTCTGTCTGGGGTCCACCGGACAGGATGCCTAACCTTTGTGCATAGGGTCTGGGTTAGACATGTGTGTGCAAGTTCCATGCAATCCGTGGCATGTCCGTGGTAAGCATTTGCAAAGGGGTCAGCAGTGTGGCTTGTGGCTTCCACTGGCCCAGTGTGCTGCATGGATACCATCTCAGTCCCAGCAAGTGAATAACTGTCTAATCACATACATATCAAAGTAGTCTACTGTGCTGGTGGTGGTGGTGGGATATGTATATCCAGGCCGAGTAACGTCTGTCCACATCACAGTAGTGGATGGTGTCCCACATACAGTACCTTGGGATGAACCCCCAGAGTGAGGTTGTGCATTGCACCTGTCAGTGTGTGCTGACTGATGGGGCATGCTACTATGTTGTGTGGAATGTGGCAGATATTGTTGCACAGGTGTTGGCTGAGCACTGATATCTGGCCATGTACCTGTGTATCCACCACGACACACACATGCAACATATGGGAGTAGTAGTATATCACTACACATGAGTATCATGTATAGTATGTGTGCCATATATTGCTGACATGGTCTGCTGATATCCTGTCTGTGTTCTGTTCCAGGGAGATGGCGCGACAGCGTAACCCCGCCTACTCTGTGGCGGAAGATGAGGAGATCCACCAGAGCCTGGTGCGGGAGTATGACATCCTGTTTTCCCGCACCAGTCAGAATCAGCATGAGAGGGCCGCACTGTGGCAAGACCTTGTCCGTAGGGTAAATGATATTGGAACGCATAACAGGACATATGAGCAGGTACGACATCACTGCAGTGATTTAATCCGAAGTGTCTGGCAGCGTGCATCAGATATCCACAGGCAACAGGTCGCCACAGGAGGTGGGGTGGGCCACACATCCCCCACTCACCAGACTGGAGGGGCTACTCCTAAGTGTTGTGGCTCCAGCCCCGGAACACCAACAGCAGTACACCTGCATTATGATGGAGGCTGGTTCCACACAGCAGCACGACATGGAGCGTGCAGGTAATATGCCATATGTACACCTGACTGTTCTGTACACTGTATCATATGCAATATCAATGGCACAGTTGTGCCCACTGACATTAATCTCATCATTTCTGCAGGTCCCTCCAGGGTTACAGCAAGACAGGCCATCCATGCTGGTGAGTGTGTTTAACATAACCTATAATAGTCCTGATAATGCTAGTAACAGTAGTGTAACTCAGTAGTGCTCTGTGTGTATACTGCGGGGTGTGCATGTGTGCAGGTGTGCCTGTGCCCATGTGTGCATGTGTGCATAAAGGGAAAAAAAAATGCTCTGTGCTGTAGCTAAAGTCTTGCCAAGCCAAAATAGTCCAAACTAGAAAAGAAAGATTGGCAAGACAAGGCTGTAAAAGTAAACTGTTTTAATAAAAACAACGACAAATCCAAACAATGGTAAGCGCTTTCGGGTTCTCCAACCCTTCATCAGACAAACAAAATAACACTAGTCTTTACATTTAAACATACTGACAGCCAATCAAAAACAAACATTCCTAATACCTTACCCGCCTATTTTGTAAGGCAGGTTTTAAAGGAACAATTTCATTGATGCCTGGATATCTGTGTGATCCCAATGTTATAATCCATTTGGATTCAAGTGTCTCAGTAAGCAATTTTATATCCCCCCCTCTAGCTCCTAAACTCACATTGGTAATGGCCTTAAATAAAAATGTATGTGTAGGGTTATCCATCAAGTGCCTATAAAGTGCATTGTGCTGATCTTTATTTCTTATGCTGGACAGGTGCTGTAGAATCCTGACCTTAAACATGTTGTTTGTCATCCCTACATAGTATACCGGACACTGTGTACACTCGGCCAAATAAACCACATTGGTGGTTCTACATGTGGCTTTGGCCTTAAATTCAAATACCTGTCCTGTGGTTGGATGCTTAAAAGTATTGGATCTATTAATACTACTACATGCTTTGCAAGTACCGCAAGCTACCGTCCCTGTTCTGGTGATCAGTGGCTTGCTAACAGAAACTGATTTTTCTCTGCAAAGTAAGTCCTTAAGATTTTTGTTGCGTCTATAGCCAAAAAAGGGTGCTTCACCTATCAGGGTATCTAATTTGGGGTCACTTCGTAGTATATTCCAATTTCTTCTGACTATACCCTGTATATCCTGGATGTCACTGCTATGTGTAAAATAAAGCCTAACCTCATCATATCTTTTGTTCTTCTGATGTTTTTCTCCTTCCATTGGACCTTGCCTCAACCAGGGTTTATATCCATCATTTCGTTTCTTAGAACCAGAATCTATCACTCTGCTAACCATACCCTCATTATAACCTCTCTGGCCAAAACATGCTTTTAGGTTTCCTACCTCTCTATTGAAATCCCTGTCATCTAGGCATAATCTAGAAGTTCTACACACTTGGCTTTTTACTATGTTGGGAAACATATGGCGAGGGTGCATACTATCGTACGATAGTAGATGGTTCTTCCAACAATCTTTTTTGTGTAACGTGGAAATGTACCCGTCCAAAGTATAGCTTATATTAACATCTAAATAATCTATTTGTTCCCTAGAATATTTTAAAGTAAATCTAAGAAAGGACGTGGTGGAATGAAGATATTCCAGAAAACTATACAGTTCTACTATGGTGCCCTGCCAAAAAATAAATATGTCATCTACAAAGCGTACATAGGTTCCTATGTGTGGTTTCCATCTGTCACTGTTAAAAATGTTGTTCTTCTCCCAAAAGTAGAGAACCAAATTTGCATATGTGTTGGCACAGGGGGTGCCCATGGCTACCCCCTGTGCCTGCCTATATGCCTGCGAACCACCTATGAAAACATTGTTTTCCAAGGTGACTCTCAACAGCCTACATATCAATTTGGTTGTTGAGTCATTCTCTCCCATTTCTTTAAGTACATACTCTATCGCTCGTATACCATAGTCATTACTTATAACAGTGAAAAGATTTTGTACATCCAGAGTAACCATAATGCTGTTGATGTAATTTTGTTTAAGTTGAAAATCTCTTACTACCTGCAAAAAACCTTTCGAATCCTTCAGTATGGAGGACACCCTATCCACAAAAGGTTTCATATTACATTCTAACCAAATAGATGCGTTTTCTGTGACCCATCCTCTTCCAGATACGATGGGTCTAAGGGGAGGGTCACTTAAAGATTTATGGATTTTGGGTAAAGCTTTAAACACAGGTGTAGTCGGCTTGGCAACCATCAAAAACTTTAACAAGTCATCATCAATCATCATTTCAAAATGAAGACGCTTTAATTCTTCATGTACTCCTTGAACTGTCCTAACTATGGTAACAGGGTTAATAGGGATGTAAGTGTTGTTATCAGATAGCAAATCCTGCAATTTCTTATCATACAGTGTTTTGTCAAGTACGACAATAGCTCCCCCTTTGTCCGCTCCCTTAATAACAATCTCTTTATTGTTAGATAAATCAGCTAAAGCTTTCTGCTGTGCTACAGTTAAATTAAAAAACTTACTTTGTATTCCCTCACTAAAATGCCTTCTCAGATCACATTCACATCTATTTATAAACATGTTCATAGCTGTAGTAAACGGAGGTATAAAAGTACTGGGTTGCCTCAACACTAAGTTGGTTTCACTATTGGTGGATTCATTGTTAGAAGCATTATGAAACATGCTCTTTAGGGCCAAATTTCTACAAAAAAGCGCTATATCAAGTACAACATCACTATACACACTAGTCCTTCCTGACTTTGACTGAGGATGAGTTGTTCGTCCTAAACAAAGGTTTGACATTTGTGCCAGGAAGGACTAGTGTGTATAGTGATGTTGTACTTGATATAGTACTTTTATACCTCCGTTTACTACAGCTATGAATATGTTTATAAATAGATGTGAATGTGATCTGAGAAGGCATTTTAGTGAGGGAATACAAAGTAAGTTTTTTAATTTAACTGTAGCACAGCAGAAAGCTTTAGCTGATTTATCTAACAATAAAGAGATTGTTATTAAGGGAGCGGACAAAGGGGGAGCTATTGTCGTACTCGACAAAACACTGTATGATAAGAAATTGCAGGATTTGCTATCTGATAACAACACTTACATCCCTATTAACCCTGTTACCATAGTTAGGACAGTTCAAGGAGTACATGAAGAATTAAAGCGTCTTCATTTTGAAATGATGATTGATGATGACTTGTTAAAGTTCTTGATGGTTGCCAAGCCGACTACACCTGTGTTCAAAGCTTTACCCAAAATCCACAAATCTTTAAGTGACTTCCTTAGACCCATCGATCTGAAGAGGATGGGTCACAGAAAACGATCTATTTGGTTAGAATGTAATATGAAACCTTTTGTGGATAGGGTGTCCTCCATACTGAAGGATTCGAAAGGTTTTTTGCAGGTAGTAAGAGATTTTCAACTTAAACAAAATTACATCAACAGCATTATGGTTACTCTGGATGTACAAAATCTTTTCACTGTTATAAGTAATGACTATGGTATACGGCGATAGAGTATGTACTTAAAGAAATGGAGAGAATGATTCAACAACCAAATTGATATGTAGGTTGCTGGGAGTCACCTTGGAAAACAATGTTTTCATAGGTGGTTCGAGCAGGCAGGCACAGGGTAGCCATGGGCACCCCTGTGCCAACACATATGCAAATTTGGTTCTACTCTGGAGAAGAACAACATTTTTAACAGTGATAGATGGAAACCACACATAGAACCTATGTACGCTTTGTAGATGACATATTTATTTTTGGCAGGGCACCATAGTTGAACTGTATAGTTTTCTGAATATCTTCATTCCACCACGTCTTAGATTTACTTTAAAATATTCTAGGAACAAATAGATTATTTAGATGTTAATATAAGCTATACTTTGACGGTACATTTCCACGCTACACAAAAAGATTGTTGAAGAACCATCTACTATGACGATAGTATGCACCCCATATGTTTCCCAACATAGTAAAAAGCCAAGTGTGTAGAACTTCTAGATTATGCCTAGATGACAGGGATTTCAATAGAGAGGTAGGAAACCTAAAAGCATGTTTTGGCCAGAGAGGTTATAATGAGGGTATGGTTAGCAGAGTGATAGATTCTGGTTCTAAGAAACGAAATGATGGATATAAACCCTGGTTGAGGCAAGGTCCAATGGAAGGAGAAAAACATCAGAAGAACAAAAGATATGATGAGGTTAGGCTTTATTTTACACATAGCAGTGACATCCAGGATATACAGGGTATAGTCAGAAGAAATTGGAATATACTACGGTGACCCCAAATTAGATACCCTGATAGGTGAAGCACCCTTTTTTGGCTATAGACGCAACAAAAATCTTAAGGACTTACTTTGCAGAGAAAAATCAGTTTCTGTTAGCAAGCCACTGATCACCAGAACAGGGACGCAGCTGCTGCAAAGCATGTAGTAGTATTAATAGATCCAATACTTTTAAGCATCCAACCACAGGACAGGTATTTGAATTTAAGGCCAAAGTTACATGTAGAACCACCAATGTGGTTTATTTGGCCGAGTGTACACAGTGTCCGGTATACTATGTAGGGATGACAAACAACATGTTTAAGGTCAGGATTCTACAGCACCTGTCCAGCATAAGAAATAAAGATCAGCACAATGCACTTTATAGGCACTTGATGGATAACCCTACACATACATTTTTATTTAAGGCCATTACCAATGTGAGTTTAGGAGCTAGAGGGGGGGATATAAAATTGCTTACTGAGACACTTGAATCCAAATGGATTATAACATTGGGATCACACAGATATCCAGGCATCAATGAAATTGTTCCTTTAAAACCTGCCTTACAAAATAGGCGGGTAAGGTATTAGGAATGTTTGTTTTTGATTGGCTGTCAGTATGTTTAAATGTAAAGACTAGTGTTATTTTGTTTGTCTGATGAAGGGTTGGAGAACCCGAAAGCGCTTACCATTGTTTGGATTTGTCGTTGTTTTTATTAAAACAGTTTACTTTTACAGCCTTGTCTTGCCAATCTTTCTTTTCTAGTGCATGTGTGCATGTGTGCAGGTGTACCTGTGTCCACGTGTGCATCTGTGCATGTGTGCCTGTGTCCACGTGTGCATGTGTGCATGTGTGCCTGTGTCCACGTGTGCATGTGTGCATGTGTGCATGTGTGCATGTGACCATGTGTGTATGTGTGCATGTGTGCATGTGCCCATGTGTGCATGTGACCACATGTGCATGTGTGCATGTGTGCATGTGTCCATGTGTGCATGTGTCCACGTGTGCATGTGTGCATGTGTGCATGTGTCCACATGTGCATGTGTCCATGTGTGCATGTGTGCATGTGTGCCTGTGTGCATGTGTGCATGTGTGCCTGTGTGCATGTGTCCATGTGTGCATGTGTGCATGTGTGTATAAGTGCATCACTGGTAACAATGTCTGGAGACTGTAAACTGTGTTTCCTGTCTTCATCCCACAGGTTCTGGGGCTGCTCTTGTGACCTGCAGCAGGGAACCTGAATCCTGTGCCACAGCTACTGGTAATGATGATATTTGTGTAATGGTACAGGAAGGTGTGTCAGGGTCTGCCATTGGTCAGCCAATTGACAGTACACAGCTGTCAACCCCATCACTGCGCACAGTCATCCTGCCTGTACATCCTTTGTCACCATTGTCCCTAGGTGATGGACAGGATACAGTGGGCATAGACCAGGGTAATGTGGTACCTGTGGCACATGCGTCCCCACACAGCAGCCATGGGCAGGGTCCTCTGATGGTACCACACAGACAGTTGCCCATGGGTTCTCGTGGGAGCATCCGTGGGCGTACTGCCTCTGGCCGACGTGCCCAAAGAGGTCTGTCAACCTCAGCTATGTTTTGGACTGTCATGCAGGCACAGTCACGTATGGAAAGGTACACCAGACAGGGTCTGAGGGAGCTGAGAGCATGTCGCACAGCCATGACAGACAGTATGCGTGACATTGCGGATGCTATCCGTAACTTCATCAATGTCATAGACAGACGTTGTGGGGACATATTACAGCAGTTCCACAACCAGATGTCCATGAGCCAGGGCAATGGTGGGCGTTTGCGGCATCGACGTGGCCGTATGCCGGCAGCAGCAGCAGCTGGCAGTCGGCGCGGACGACAACAGGCTTGTGCACGCCCCCATAGTGCCAGCAGCAGCCCCAGTAATGCTGGGTCTGTGCTGTCATCGGAATGCCCCAGGAGACCACGTGCACGTGGCTCTGGACAGTCCCAACAGGGACTTGTGTCCAGTCAACACACTCCCGCTTCTGATGACAGTACCCAGTCTGGCTTTGTACTGGATACGGTCTGTAGCACCCCTGCCAGGCACAGGTACCGTGTCCGTGCACACAGACACTGATCTGTATGGCCTGCCAGGTGCAGTCTGTGGCTGTCCACAAATCCCTGTATATGGCAGCCATGAGGTGGAACTGTGTGCGTGCATACACACATGCGAAATGTTAACATCTAGGGCAACCACACGCACACACTGCACCAACACTGCCCCACCCTGTACTGCTGCCCCTCACCAACACACATACACACACATGTCAATTGGTGGTATCAGTGGCTGACTCAGGCATACCTAATCCACACCCTGTGCATATGATGACACTGTGCCACCTCCTGCAATCTCCAACATCATTGCGGGAACAGGTAAACAAGTTGCTGATGCACAGGGTGACTACATAGAAGTGTATTAGTAGTATCATGTTGGTAAGAGTACAGTGTGCTGCTATGACTGTGTGTTTATCCCAGCATGCCTGCTGCAGTAACTGTATGAATGTCCTGAATTGTTATCTGCACCCATAGTACATACCAAAGTATAACAGCTGCACATAATTGCATGCCGGTGGTAAGGTTGTCAACAGATAGCCACATACATGGGTAGCACAGGGGGAAAGCTAACGCAAGTAGTGATATGCAATGGTGGACATGTACAGTAATGGTGTCAAGTTGCCCACAACGACTATGCCATGTGGATGTTCATGCATGTAGATATGTGTGCAGTACCAATGTAATCCAAATCACAAATAAGTATGACATAATATCGGTTCTACCATGGGCATCTGCGCTGCGTTTTCCTGGGTACATGTTGATAGTGCCAACATATTTGCATTGTTACTTACTGTTATTGTTACCCCTTCTTTGTTGTATAATGCACTACTTCCAGCCCTGTTTACTGTAGCTTTGTTTGCATGCATGTTCACTTGGGGTCCCCTGGAACACTGCTTACACCTGCAATGCAGAGTTACAGTGCTTCTGTAGACTTCTAGTGACATCTGCATAGCGTACAATACGTATGTCAACTTTACACATGACAGAACGTCACTGTCTGTCCTGTACGCATGTACGTTGCCTGTGACACATTGCACACATCTTACCTGGCATTTACCCACGTGTGCAGTCATATATGTCAGTGCTATGAAACAGTAGTGGTACACCCACACATACACACCTTCAGTATGTTGTTCCCCATTGGCCCTATGTGTTGGTACTCACCATGGCAATCACACTACTAGGGTAGCATGTGCAAAGGTAACCTGTGAATCGCCTCTATGGTCCAGTTGTGGTTTATGTGAGTCATGTGTCATTGTCACAGCTGCCACATGTATGCAGTCAGCCATCCCCCTTGGCCAGGAATGTACAACACATGTGTGGGATGCCACCACACAGCCAATCTGGGGACTGGTCTCTCTGAACCCAGTAATGCCATACCCTGTCAGGTGGCATGTCATATATACTACGTCCAGGACAAACGTCAACCCCAATCCCTGCTGCTACTATTGATAATACCCCTGAAGATGTTCCTGATAGTTTTGACCAGTTCTTTACTGAGACATTTCAGGCCCTAGCTAGCCATCTACCTCCTAGCTCCCCTGGTCCTGAAAGTAGCACCCCTAGAAAACTACTTGCATCCAGCTGCCAACTAGTCGCCACTTCACTTCTCCGTACCTTGATTGTAACAGTGAAACTCACTACACTTTCTGTTGATCAACTCCCTGCCGAGTACCTATCAAAACCAGATGATGCTATTGCTTACCCCGTCTCAAAGGTAATCAAATGAACCATGTTAGAATCTAACTTTCCCATCATCTGGAAAATGTCATATGTAATCCCATTTCACAAAGGAGGCAGCTCTACTGAAGTCTCCAATTATAGGCCAATAGCTATACTCTCTCCACTTGCAAAGATTATGGAAACTTTCGTCATAGACAAGTCATGCACCACCTAATCCAAACTCGCATTATGGCAGACACTCAGCATGGCTTACGTCCTCATCACAGCACTACGTCAGGCCTCCTAGCCTTTACTAACACCATAAGCCATACTTGCAACAATAATTATATATCCGCAGCCCTCTTTTTGGATATTTCAAAGGCATACGATATGGTTGATCACCAACTTGTACTCCACACCCTGCAAAGACTGTCTAGATACTGGAGCCTTCCAATGGTTTCAATCCTACCTGCATGGTCGACAGCATGCTGGCCTCTGGCAGAACAAACTCTCTAACCTTCTACCTAACACCCTCAGAGTACCACAAGGCTCTATACTAGGGCCCTTGCTGTTCTCCATCTTCATTAATGACTGTTATACTGTCATCCCAAAAGTCAGCTGTATCCAATATGCTGAATACTCTACTCTGATCTCCTCAGCCACATCTCCAGTAGAGTTATGGTCAGCTACCCAGACCACCTTTAATACAATAGCAAACTGGCTTTCTGAACATCGTCTGATCCCAAATCCCAATCAAACTAAACTGCTGTTATTTCACCAACACGTAGGTCTACCACTTTCACCGTTACCATAACATCAACTGATGGCACAATAATCTCCCCTGACCCATCTCCGAAACTATTAGGTGTCATCATAGACAATAATCTCAAATGTGACATACATGTTAACCAGATTATCAAAGCCATCAATGGAAAACTAGGGTCACTTTACAGAATTCAAGCCTTCCTAGCCCCTCCAGCTAAAGGTGCCATAGCTCGCTCACACCTTGTTTCAACCCTTCTGTATGCATCCCCTCTACTCTCGAATATGAACAAGACTGTCCTTAACAAACACTCAATTTGCTACAACCACATTGCCAGGTTTGCCACTGGACTGCCTTTTAGGACACATCATTGCATCAATCTAAATCAGCTTGGTTGGCTTGCAATACCCAGCCTAATACAGTATAACCAACTGATTATGGTCTATAAAATCCTCTATAATCCAGACAATACTCCTGCACTTCAAATATTATCACCCCCTATAACAATCCTAGACCGCTTCGATCCTCTAACAAAGTACTACTTCAGACTAGCAAGTTTAATAACACATCCGGTGATTCTCTCTTTGCAAACCCTGTAAGTAGATCCTGGAACTCACTTCCAGCTGATATTACCCTACTGTCCACCTTAGGTCAATTTAACAGTAAACTCAAACAACATTTGTCACTTAACTGGCTATGTCAATGTATCAAGCCTGGCTAACTCAAATGTGTAACTTCTGTGAACCACTTTACTGTGTAATTTTAATTTAATCCTGACTTGTGCTCAGGTCTAACATTAACCTGTGGAACATGTTTGACTTGCTTACTTATGTAATCTCTGTAAATAATCTGTTTGTAATATGTAATGCTAGTATTATGTAATGCTGTATCTGCTACCCTCGTAGCTTGTCTCCATGGGCCTCCCCTGGAAATGGACATGCATCCAGTCGGGCTATCCCAGTCAACAAATGTAGGATAAATAAATAAATCAATACAATATATTACAGTGACGACAATACCAGTCAGACATTGACACACACTGACAGCATGCTGAACACACTGGGGCATACGTGGGGACTCAGAATAGCAGCCTGCCTGGGCATCACACACCACCGCAGCTGGCACACAGGCATATGTTCCGTCGGAACAGAGCACATGCCACACATGGCACGCACATCCCTGTGCCACACACTCACAGCCTGTAGGGCTACACAACACACCTGCTACAGACGTGTCAGGTACCTGTCTTGTGTGCTGCACTGGGGTCCCGCTCAACAGGCTGTATCTGGTGAAGGTCACAGTGATATGACTCAGGGGCACTATGGTCCACCACAGCACACATGCATACAGGTCAGTCAGAGGCATGGACAGATATGACTCACTCATTGACCATGCCAGTGTGGCTGCCTGAGACATACCTCCCTGGACTACATGATAGGGAACATAGAATGGATCTCTCAGCATGTGGCACAGGCCAGTATGAGCCTGATGTTGGTTGCCAACATACCCTCACCAGGTATTCTACCACTATATGTGGGAAGGGTGTTGTATGTCTACATTATGCTCAGTCTCCACTGTCATTCATAGGGTATCCACTGGCTGTCAACGTGTGCTTACATGCTAGGGAAGCCACAATGATGTGCATGGGTCATCTTGCACGTGACACCCATGGCCCGATGTATAATGGCAAAGCTCCTTGGTACACACATACTGCCTTATGCTACCAGTTGCCAAAAGGGACATTTCCATCACACACAGTAACCCCCCTCATCCAAACACACACACACTTGCCATTTGCAGGATTTCAACCACTACCTAACTATGTTATGACACTCGAGATGGACGCATTAGCAGAGCGCGCTATTCGCATTACTGGGAGGTTTCCCTTCTCCTGCTGTACTTAAAGGGTGCTGACATCATCAGTGTTTAGTAAGGGGAATGTGCATCCTGTAGTGTGTTTTCCCAGTTGCCAAAAGGGACATTTCCCTCTCACAGCCTTTCACACACACAAACCCCACTCACCCACACACATACACACACTGAGCATTTGCAGGATTCGAACCCCTACCTAACTATATTATAACACTTGAGGGAGACGCTTTAGCAGAACGCACTATCCGAATTACTGGGCATCTGTTCTGCACCTGTAGTATTTCTAGGGTGCTGACATCTTTATTTCCACAGAGGTATGTAGATGTAGTACTACCTGTCAGGTGGGGGATAGCATATATATGCATTTGCAGCCACCTACGTCAGGGTCAGATATGCACATCGCACTGGCAGGTTATGTTCTATACCATGCTTTGGGACCACAGGACCTGTAACACACAACACAACCAGTCCAGAACACCACACCCACATCCAGGACACACACTCAGCTTCCCTGGGAACAGTGCCAGGATATGCAGGTATTCACATACACCATTCCAGTTGTTAAAATCAGGTACAGGCATATTGTGTGTGAGAACTACTCAGGCCTCTACCACTTTACCCTACAGCCACTACAATTTGTGGGTCCATGTGCTATGGCAGAACCACACACCACAGCCACATGGGTGAATACATATTGCACCTGTCCATCTGCAACGTGGGTACTCACTGTTCCACACCAGAGGTAGACCACCATTGTTGATATCTGACCATGACCACCTTCCCTGGACATCCATATCTCATCTCCACCCCAGGCAAGGTTGTCACTGCACACAAACTGTGTTTAGCACAAGCAGACTCTACACTTGTGTAGACTGGGGTGGATGACTTCAGAGGACCCATGCTGGAGGACTATACTGGCCACTCAGCATAATCCTTGACACTTGCATCCTATGAGCATGTGTACAGTTTGCATTGGTCATGCTATCCCACATATACCCATGACTGCTCCACAACAAGACACCTGTCAGCTGTACACCGGCCATATATGCGCCGTTCAACAGACAGAGTGACCTAATACATTGCAGAGCTGTAGCCCACAGAGGGAGGACATCTGTGGACGGTTCCAGCACGGCACTTCATTCACACATACTCATTACAACACAGTGTTGACAGTGGAATCGTCCAGAGAATACAGATAGGGCTCCCCTCAGTCTGTTATTGACGGACACCTACTGTCAGAGATCCTCGGCAACCCTCTCACAGCACACACCGACAACATGGCTGTGGCTTAGCACATTCAATCCCTGAGACCTCCACGGTGCCCCTGCTTGACAGATGCACAGCTCACTAGCCTCACATGTTGCCTTCTGTGACCTACTTTACAGTGGCACGGTAGCCTACTATCCTGGGGATGCAGATGCCAAGCACACTCTGGCTGAGCTGTCATTCCCTGGGGCAAGAAGCCTAGTATTGACCTCTACACCCATATGTTCAATTGTCGGATGCACAATATTTGTTGTGCTGTTCTACTGTTTGCAGGTCTCTATTGCCATAGCATTCCCTGTTCCTATGACCAACTTGTGTATCTGTGGCAGATGTTTGCATATGACGGCGATCCACTATATCACTTATGTCTCTGTGGTCATTTACTGTGTGCACTGGGCTGATTGCTGTGTTGTGGTTGGTTCCTGGACTGACACGCACAAATACCAGATATGTGTGGCCAACTGCTACACGGAGATATGGCCTAAGTGTGTGAGCATGCCCAGTTCAGCCTTTCCATGGCATGTTGTCTGACATATGCCTCATTTATCAAAGTGTGCGAGCATGCCCAGTGTGAGCTTTCCATATGTTGCACTCTGAAGTCCAACACATATTTGGGTGTGTGTGACCTAGACATTATCGCACGTTTATGATTGTGTGCTGGGTGTCATGTTGTGTACTAACTGGCCAACTGCTTCGTGTCTGCCACAACAGGGATTATACTGTGCCTGCAGGAATTGCATGGGATACTTTGCAGACAGTTCTCAACATACTTTCATAATGACCTAACACTGTAGTACCGTATAGTGTACTGGTTCGGTACTTTCACTGTAGTGGACAGTATCCTGGGCTTTAGTCCTATCACTGCTTGACATCTTCATAGTGAGCACAACAGACTGTGTAGGGGCCAGTTGTGCACATATGACCATGTTGCAATATGTTCAGATATGGACTACCTACACCAGGCTCGTCCAACATTGCTAGTGGATTCCACAACATGGGTGGACATTGGCAAACACTAGCGATGTTCCATAGGCCATTTCTGATGGTAGTCACAGGGTGTGCTTGTCCTTCGACACACATTGTAACTGGAGTTTGCCATTACATGTGTCATGGTTGGTATACTGTGCCTCTGTCTACCTCTGACATAACAGTGATACCCAGGGTAGCCTACCATCTCCCATACACTCATCAGGATGCCTCTTGAGGGGTGTCAATATGTGGCACTCTGGCTGACCTGTACCAGAAGTTTACTGAAGTGTGGGGGTGCCTTCTGTGTTATGGATCATTCTGTACAGCTTGTCCTATGTATGTCAGTGCTGGGGTTCAGGTCTCTCATGTGCATAGCTCACTGCCATTCAGATTGTACAAGGTGCAACATGTTCATTCATTCCAGGTTGGACATGGCTTCATACATCAGGCACAGCTTTCCTGTAGCTGGGAAGGATGGTGGTGTGTGGGGCTGCAGTTTGTTTACTCAGGCAACACATGGCATCTGTTCAGGCTCTTTGCTACCCCTGGTGGGGTACTGTTGTGGACTTTACAGTTGTTGGGGGTGTCTGCTGTGGTATATCCCACAGGGGCTATTGTAATCAGTTGTGATGCTGATGGAGGATGGCTGCAGAGCCAGAGTGAGTTCCCCTTATCTACATCTGCCAGCCTTCATGTTTGGGTGGGTATATGGTACATGTTTCTGCGAACACTACAGACACATGTTTGTCCAGTGCAGGATATTTATCACCTTTTGTACCCAGGTCTCACAGTACATGTTAGGTGCCTCATGGGTTAACACCTGTGTGGTAATTTGTGGGCACTTACTGTATATCCACGGTGGTTGTCTATACACAGTTCTGCGATTAGCTTGCTGACATGGCTATGGCTACAGTTGTCTGTTTGTAGGTGGCCCTTCTGTGGGTTGCTTGTGTCAGCTGGGGTCGGATATGGTGGGCTGTTTGTACTCCTCTGCATACATGCTCAGTCACAGTCCTTCCATGTTGGCCTATACCTATGGGACATGTATACAGAACGGGGGGGGGGGCCAAGACCAGGCCTTGTGGGATGCCACTTATATCCGCTTTGTAGTCTGACATGGATGCGGCATGTCTGACCATGTCAGTTCTGTCCTTGGTCTGCTTTGCAACCCCTCTACTGACATAGGGGTGTATATTTAAGCTGGTGAACATTTCCATACTGAACACGTACGGTATTGTCTAGAAGCATGTGCACGGTCCAGCTACGCTGTGTGGACCACATAGCCCTCATCAATGACCTTAATGACTGCTTCAAATGGGTCAGACATGTTTAGGGGCCAGTTCTGCAGTTACAACAGCCACAGTGTGTAGGGTCCAGTATCAGTAGGTCCACATTAGCCTTCTGTCTGTGGTACATACTAATCCTTTTCATAGCTGTGCAGAACAAGCTTGTCAGGATCCTGGGGTGGTAGTTTGGAGTATCCATTCAGGCAACACCTTTGTTGTGATGGACCACTGTTGTTGTACACTGCTCTTTGGGTACATATCCTGTGGTAAGGCTGACAGTGGCCAGTAGTGTGATTTTGCATTCCATTACACTTGGGGTCCATGTTGGCCTCAGCACAGGACACCTTCACATACCTTTGCTGCTGTGTGTTCTGCTTTGCAGATGATGGCTGCTACCTCAGCATCTGCAATGTCAGTGGACCATCTGCTGGGATAGGTATTTTGCACTCGGGGAGGGGGGGAGTGTTTGCACTGCACCTGACAGGTTGTATGTTAGCAATATGTGTGTTTGTTTGGTATGTTGTTTGTAATATCTGTGTGATTCGGAGCATATCTGTGGATGCCCAACATGGTTCCTACCATCAGTTGGGTAAGCCTTGTGATTATCCTTAGTGTCCTGTACGTGTTGTATCTTCATAGGTTCATGGGTTCATAGTAGGCTAGACACCCTAGGCCATTAGTAAGCCTAGCTAGAGTGTGTGTGTCTTTTGCCACCCCTTGCTATGTTCAATTATGGCCATTTATGAGGTTCTTCACTGTGCCTCTGTCTGGTCGTGACACAGTGGGGACCCCCAGTATACATGTACGGTCATCCATCCACTTGGCAATATTCCTGTTGAGGGGTGTCAGTGAGGGGCTCTGCCTACCATGGATTGGGATCCTGTTTCTGGGTGTGGGGAGCCTATGGGTTATGTATCTGTCCCTTCAGCACATCTTATTTCATTATGTGTTGAGGTTGACATCTGTGACTCTCACAGCTCCAATGGCTTTGATTTCCTGTGGTGTAGCATGTCCATTATTCCTGTGTTGGACATGGCCTGGTACAACAGACATACAATGCCTCTGTGTAGGCAGTGTGTGACTGCAGTCAGCTGGGGTGTCTACAGCCAGGCAGCATATGACATATATTTCACACCCTTTATCCTGTTGGTGGGGTAACTATGAGGTCTTCCGAACCACTGCAGGTGTCACGTACGGTACATCCCATATGAGTCATTGTACTAGATTATGGGTCTGAGAAGGGAACAGTACAGCGGCACAGTGACCTCTGTTGATGTTGGTGTGAATCCTTTCATGATACGGTGTCCAGTATCAACAGTCTTCATAGCCACATTGGCATTGTGGCTGTCACATGACAGATTAATGTCGACCTGTGTCCCTAGGTCCCTGATGACTCCTTGCATACATAATGGTTTGACACCTATGTGGTACTTTGTGTGCCTTGTCTGGAATTTGGTGGGACATCCATACTGTCCAGTGTCTTCGGATGTCTGGGTGGGGTTCTTGTGTGTGAGAGTGTGGTATGTCGCATGCTACAGACTGTACAGCAGTTTTGACTACAGTTATGTGCACATGGGTGGTGTCCGCTGCTTTGTGCATTGTCAGTTACCTGGCTATATGGGTGTCTGTGCTGCATATGGATACTCCCCCTCCTTTGATGTCTTGGTGCAGGTGTTGGGGCCATAACACATGGTATGTGGTATAACCTAGTAGTGCTGGTGTGCTATCACTAGGCCTGCAGCAGGCTTCTGTCACTGGACAGGCATCAATGTTCTCCATAATGGGAAGTGACTCAGGGGCATGCATATTGCAGTTTACACATCTGGCATTGGTCAGCATTACCCTTATGTTTCCTACCACTTATGTTTTCTAGGGTGGTGGGTAGTCTTTTTGGCCTTGCCTACATACGGCTCTATGGAGGTGGCAAAGGCCTTATCCGGTATCCAGACGCACACGGGTAACAGCTGACAGCCACCCCTGTAACAGCAGCATGGCTTGTCATGCTTTACATCTCAAGCAGACACACATTACACCCTCTTGGACTGACAGCTGTAACTGTGCCAGCTGTTAAACATGAGCATTCTGTGTTTGTACTGTGGCATCATTCTTGGTGAGGGTTGGATGCTGCACACAGCCAGTGTCATCCCGCCCTGGGGTACATACTCAGAGGGACCATCCATGTCTCATTTGATGTTGACCAGGGAGGTACATCTCAGGTAATTCACACCAGCATGGACATTGAGTGCATCATATTTCTGCTTGCTTTGGGGTGACCTGCGTACTTGTGTTAAGTGGCATTTTGTGGCTACCTACAAGCAGCTTACTCTACCCTTTTCCTTGTTCAGTCTGGTGAGTGGGACAGCTGTGTGTCTGCCTATACAGACACCTATTACGACTGTATCAGGCATGTTGTTTCTCCTTCAGGCCTGTGACTGTTTGGCACACCAGCTTTGCGTACTATTCATTGCATGTGCTATGTTTGAAGGTTGTGGTTGCTTGTGATCTACTTTGGAGGCGTCTGTTGGTGTGGTGTGTTTGTAATTAAGGCCTCCGGGAATGTTCATCTGTGTTTATGTGTTTGGTTTACAGTTGTGGTAGGTCTATGTGGGACTGGGTTTGTGGTGTATGTGGTTACCTTCTCCTCCTGACTAGTGTTGACAGTACTGAGTTGTTGGAGCTCAACCTCTGGTTTGGATACATGGATGCATCTATCACATATGTTTGTATTTATTGGGGGGTGTTGTGGTTGTCTGTGTACTTGGTACTGGCATCACATTGCCTCTGGATTCATAGATTATACTTGTTGTGGCTGGACTTAGTGGATTGTATGTGTGGACATATGTTGTTGCCATACTACTGGTCAGTGATTACTTCCCTTTTTATGTTTGCTCTATCATGTGGTCTCTTCCTCATTCTCTTGCATGGTTTGGTAATGGCTGGAGGCCAGCATGCCAGATGCCTGTGTGTATGGCATTGTGTGTTGTTGTTATTTGTGATTGCATACTCCAAGCATTCCTGGCTGTGTTCATGGAATGCCTGTATAACATGTTCTGTGGTGTGTCCCATATTCTGCACTTGCACAGGGCCTTTTGTGGATTCAACATTGGTTTTGAGGGCTGCAACCTATACTTTACACATGTTTTTCACTGTGGTATTCTGGCCAGGGACTGGGGTCAGGGTGTGTATATCCAGTGTGCTTACTCTATGGTCTGGTCTTACCAGTGAGGGGTACACTTCTCATCTTGCCATCCAGTACACATGTTGCTGATTATCACATCCAGTATGCTTACCCCTCTTGTGGGAGTAGTACATTGTTCCTGGGCATTTTGGTTTATGGAATCTGGGTAATTTTCTCCTACTGTGTTGGTGCTAGTACAATGCTACCGGTGTATGTCTGGGTATTTTCAGTCGGGCAATATAATGTGGTTTGGGGGGCTTGATATATTCATGTATTCCGACATAGGCCAGGTGCTGTTCCTGGTATTAGGACAGTGGTCTGCAGCAGGCTATATATTGTGAGGCAGTTTTAGCCATTGGTATTTGACCATGGATAATCCATGCTGCTTCTTGTTGTGGTACCAACATGGGGGTGTGGTTATCCTTGCCATTTCTTGCTAGTCACCCTCCTTTTGTAGCTTGTTCCATGTTTTGCGGCTGTACAGCACAGTATGAGGTGTGACCTGGTAGTGTTAGGGTGCTGATGTGAGCCTTGCCCAGTTCTCTATTACAGGACTGGTATCTACATTCTCCTTACTGTGTGCGTTTACACTGCACACATCTTGCTGTTTATACATCTGTCATGGGGTAGTATTACATCTAGGTTCCTATCCCTTGTAGAACCTATGAGGTTGGGTTTGTGTTTTGAGACTTACCTATTCAGGGCATGCTGTGGGTACTGACAGCCTTTGCCAGTATCCATGGGGCATGGCATGATAGGTGCATACCACCCCTAGCAGGTGGTGCATCATGTCAAACTCCGCATATCTTCCCAGCCTGTAACACATTGGCTCCCCTTTGACTGACTGCATTACTTCAGCCAATTATTGTACTTGATCTTCTTGTCTTCATAGTGTGGCATCATGCTTGGTGAGGGTGAGATGTTAGGCAGGGTCTTCATGTTTGCATATACTAGATGGTGTTACATTGCTTAACACATGGCAATCATGCCTCAGGTGGTGCTGCAGGGCTGTCTCTGTCGGATGCACATACTACACTCCCTGTACATATTTGAGAGCAAGTTGTGTCATGTTAGGCATCCCTGTTACTATATGAGTGAGTCAGAGAGGGGTATCATTCCCAGGGTTCCTACTGAGCCAGTGTATGTGCTATGCATTGCCTCTTTGCCAAGGTCAGGGCATACTGGGCACGCCTCCTTCTGCCTACTGGGGCAGGCTCAGGTTGTTCCTCCTCCGAGTCACGCTCTGCCTGTGATGGCCTTGGCAATGGTGGGGGGCTGTTTGGCCCGGCCCTATGCTGGTCCTGCTGCAGCTGTTTTCGCAAGATCATATTATGTAGCATAGCACATACCATGACAATTTGGGTATGTGTAGTTGGTGTGTACTGCAAGGCTCCACCAGATGTGCCCAGACACCGGAACCGTGACTTGAGCAGCCCAAACACACGCTCTATCACATTACGTGTTTGTGCGTGTGCCTCATTATGGCGTTCCTGTTCAGGTGTGTGTGCATTTCTGATGGGTGTCATCAGCCACGGCTCCAGTGCATAACCTGCATCCCCCACTAGGTGTCCGTGTGGGATGTCCCCATTGGCAAATGTCTGGTACAGCTGCGTCAAATGCCAGATGTGGGAATCGTGATAACTCCCAGGGCAGCCAGCACACACATTCATTATTATGCCCTGGGCATCACACATGACCTGGCAGTTGATGGAGGGGAAGCCCTTGTGGTTAATGTAGGCCCTACCCCGCTCACCGGCTGGTGCTTTGATGCCTATGTGCGTGCAGTCTATAGCACCCAGTACCTCAGGGTATTCCGCTATTTGCTGGAAGAGACGCATATTGCTGGCCAATACCTCACGGGCATTGGGGAAATATACATGATCACCGACATGTGCTGACATGGCATCCAGGAACTGGTGTAGTACCCTGGAGGCTGATGCCTGTGATATCCCCATCATATCGCCAGTTGGTCTCTGGAAGGTACCTGTTGCTAGTATTCTTAGGCCAGCACATACCTTGGTTTCCACTGGGATGGGTTCCCCTCTGTTGGTTCCGTGTGTGAGGCGTGGCCTGCACAGCTCAACAATTTGCTGCAGGAGCTCTCTGTCCACTCTATAGCGCTCTACTATCTCCAGCTCATGTAACCCGTGGTAGGTGACCCTGGGCCTGTACACTCTTCTCCGTCTCCTCACTGTGGGTTGTCTGGCACCATCTGCATTGTCACCACCCTCAGCAAGTCACCTATGTCTCATTATGACAGCTATGGCAGCCCCTAACATTTCTGCTCTGAGTGAAGCTTTTTCAGTTTTCACTTCTATTAGCTTACTCCTGTCTTGCAGTGTCTCTTAATGGAAACATCCTGCACTACTGTTTGCAGAGTTTTAAGTGCTGGGCTGGGCTACTATTCTGCCTGTGTAATTGCCTGCTTCTAATTGTTTTCACCTGCTAGCTTCAGCAGTTATCCCTGCTAGCTTCCTATTAATTCTGTTGCTTCCTTTTTCCTCTCTGTTTCCTCAGGGGGGAGCAACTTGCATACTATCTGAAACACGCTCACAGTGGCTTACACGCGCACACATGTGCTTACATGGTTCAGAATCTACTTATTCGGGTTTAAACGTGCATACACCCGCGCAAACACTGTTACACGTCTGCCAACAGCCTCCAACATACTCAGCCTGCCTTACACGCGTGCACACCCGCGCAAACAGTGTTAAACATCTCCCAACACGCTCCCACATGCTCACACTGCCTTACACGCGTGCACACTGTCCTACTCGCGCTTCATGGTGCGCACACGTGCGCATGCACGGCCAGCAAGAAACTTTGGTGTAGGTAACAGTGTACACCTTCCATTTCTTGACTTTCCATGACTTATCTAGTGGCACACCTCTTTCCATGATCTGTGCCTGTCATCTGTCATGTTACACTGGCCTCCAATGAACTGCATTTCTTTCTACCATCCCCCCCTGTGATGTCACCTATCTCCTACTCTACTCCTCCCCCTTTTGTATCTCTTACACTACTCAGACTGTGCTCATTTGGTATGTGACTGTGAGATTCAGTATCCGAACCCTCATTTACATGAGATTGCCTACTAATGCTTAGTTACATGTCTTAGACTCAGCTTCCCCCCTTAGCAACCACTACACGGTGGCCATGTTGGTTTTAGTCTGCTGTTCCCTGCATTGTCATTCCATGTATGGCATGAGACCCACATTTGTGGGTTTATAACCTTCTTTTTTATGGTTTTATACAGCACAGTCCGTTTGCGCGGGGCTGCGCTGGGTTTAAACATGGGCGATCGCCGAAAAAAAAAATTATATTTTTAATATTTTTGCATCGGGTTATCTTGCCAATGGCCACATATTTGGCCATTGGCATGCTGCCTGAATCATATGCAACCTTTTTTTGGAGCTGACATCGCTCCGTTGTGGATTTTGCAGAAATGTACTCAGTTGTCAACTGAGTACATTTCTGCAGCTAAAACGTCTCCTACACGGACTGGTTTCTGCTTCGTGGATCGCTAATATACCTCATTTGCATACCTTTCGGATGCAAGTGAGGTATTTAGCATGTCCACGCCCAGTCCATGTAAGAGACGTTTTAGCTGGTCTCTTACACGAAGTTTAGGGCTGTTCCTGGATCGCGAGGCTTGCATGGAGTGTTGCATGTATATTTTGCATTTGAAATACTTATTGCTTGAGTGGTTTTATACATCACAGAAACTTTAGTTAAATTTAATCTTCATCAGGGTCAGCAATAAGTTTAATAGTACACAAAAACTAGCTGGTGACAGGACCTGTTACACTTTTTACTTACAGATACTTTATAACCACTTCACAAGTAGCTATGTTTCTCTATTTAGCTTTTACATATTAGGAATGTACATAAGCAACATTGTCCTTGTTTAATCACTAACACACTTGCACATTCGGTAAATATTTGTTATAAAACAAGTCATGTCAGTGTAATAAACAGTACTAAAGTATTTAACAAAATCAAATTGAATAAAATTTTTACACCTTTCTATTGCTTTGAATTCAGACTCATATTTTAATGTAGATATTTCCATATGTGTGGTACAACACATTGATTTTTCTGATTTTTTTTCTGCCTACAAGGGATTCATAATACATGTTTCTCTTTTTCATTTGTTAATATTGTATCTATCTATGAGTGTTGAACTTCATTCAGTTTTAACATTTCTATTTTCCTTAAACACGTAGATCTTAATACATCACTACGATTTCTGCTGCTGCAGCTTTAATGGGTCTTAGGAATGTGACATTTTTTAGAACTGGTAACAGTTGCCTGCATGTTACCCCTGAAAGAAAAACACCTCATAGGTTAGTATTAGGCTAACTGCGCCTGTGGGCCATTTTAAGTCTAGTCATTTGTTCCATGGGAGAATCAAACCCTATACCCTGTGTTTATAAGGTAAACACCTTAACCATTAAGCTAACTTCCCAACGTGGGGTAATGTCACCTTTCTGGTGACATTACTCCAGCTTATTTGTACCCCCAGTTTTGAAGTATGAGGACTCCTTCTAAATCCCCCTTGCCACTCAGGTACATGGCGCTTCATCTATTTCTTACAAACCATTTCTTTAGAGTCTGTGCTATTCTATACTCCATTTTGCCCCAAATGAAGCATATTTCCAAGCAAAAATTATCACTGAATTACCTACGGTTCACTCTGTTTACAACATGCATATTATTCACTTAAAAATCTCTAGTGGCTGTGTGCAATAACATTTTTTCACCATTGTATTAAGGAAATTCTCTTTGCTAACATGCATCAGATATAAACCATGCAAAAAAGAAAAAAAAAACACATAAAGTTTACATTATTTAAATTAACACGTTTTCTAATATCTAAGCAAATACAACTATGCAAAAATTCCTCAGATTTTTATAGGCAAAGATTATTTTAGAGAAACTAAGCAGGGATTCAGTGCAGACACAGTTCAGATAAAAAGACTACAGGCACTGCATATAAATGAAGTGACCATCCTTTCATTACAATCTAAGAGGTAATACTAACAATATTCTTCTTAGGAACAGATTTGCACTTGTTGTTGCTGTGTCTTTCGGCTTATCCCGGTTAGGGGTCGTCACAGCGGAACTCCGGTCCGCTAATGTTTGGTAATGGATTTTTACGTGCCGAGTTACCAGCCCTGATGCACAACCTTCAACGAAGGCACACCCATTCACGCATGCCTCCACACAGAAGACGCTCTAGCTGAAAATCGAATGGGACAACGTCTTGCTGTGAGGCAACAATGCTACCGCAGCACCACTACAGATTTTCACTATACTTCCAATATAACATTTGGACCACTGAAGCCTGGAATGAGCTGTAATAATTATAATAAATTATAGATTCATAGGTTCCTGGGTAAGAACTAGGCTAACTTGGGGGCCATTTTAAGCCTAGCCAGTTTCACTTTTTGTGCTCAAAATAACCTAGCCCATTTGGTTATAGACTGGCCTTAACCATCCCATATGTTACCCCTAATAAGAGTAACTAGAATCACACTGTAGATAACTTGAGAAGGCGCATGCATGGGATAAAGCATTTAGAAGCTGCCTTTGTCTGTTACTAGTTCAGTAGGCAGTCCTGGGGTAACTTTTCTGTTTCCCATCCATAGATGTAGCAATTACCAATAGTTATAGACTATAGACTCAATCCAAGAAGTTGATAAAACAGAGTTGTTGAAGTATAAAAAACATAAATTCAGGGATGATGTTTTCAGGCTGCTAACTAATTATGGCAGTAATATAATGTTTTTCAAGCATCTTATCTACAAATACTGTGACATCCTTATGGGATAACCAAATATCTGAGTTAGTTCTTGCACTTTGTTTATTTTCTTACAAAAGAGGAAAAACTATTGGTAATTACTTTAATCATTATAAGAAAAGTGTTAGACATAAAATGAATACACAGACAACAATAGATTACATCCCTTTGGTGGTTTGCCAACCATGTGGGCATTGTTCTGCATGTAAGTATGTTTTAAAACAAAACAATTTACATCTAGGAATACCCCCAATGTTTTTGATATCCTTTGTTTTGGTACCTGCTGTTCTGATTGGGTAGTTTATTTAGGTGCTTACACATGTTCGTCTTTTTATGTAGGACAATATGTCCAGACAACTTAAAGCTCAGATTTTTGAGCATATGAATGATGTCAGAAATGGCTGCCTGTCCAATGTATTATATAAGCATGTCCAGAAACATCCTTCTGCTGTGTTTAATTTCATTATTATTGACAGGATTAATCTAGCTTCGTGTAATGTTAGGCTGGCATGCCATCCTGAATAATAAGGAATATTCCTGGATAGTGAGACTGGGGGCTTTATTTTCACCAGCACTCAATGAAGTGATGCTGTCTCTTTAAATGGGTGGTGATTTTCTAATGGTTTTCTATCACTTGTATATTTTAATGTGGCATTGTTGTTTGGAACTTTAACACTGATGAAGGCATGGAGTTGCCGAAACCAGCCTGTTCCTTAATGAAATTATATTAAATAAATGATTTTGCTGATTTGAAGTGCTGGCTGCTGCTGTTTGGATTCATCATTTGAAAACTAGTCATGACGTTTGTAAAGACTTTTCATAAAGGCATAATCATTGACAAAAAAAAAGTTAATATTGAAAGGTGCGCTAGCACAGAAAGAAGCTGCTCTGGATGAAATTGTTTCATCTCAGTGTTATAAACAGACCTAGCAGATCTAAGGTTAATTTTAGGGACAAAGAAAAGTTACAAAAAAAAGATGAATAGCAAGAGAAACTGTGTTCCTCCCAGCATGTATTCCCTTCTCTTCCCAAGAAGTTCAGAGTCGAAGGGGATCCTGCTTCTTTTTTTGTTTCTGACTCTAATGTTAATGAGTCTTAGTCAGAGACAAATCCAGCAGTAGGCAACATAGACACTGCTCAGGGGTCAGCAGCAGGTCATGCAGGCGTGTGTATGCATCATCAGCTAAACAAAATGTTGTTACCGCTCTTTTTTTTTTCCTCTGGAGCTCTACATCTACAGCCTGCTCTGCATATTCATCAATCCGACGCTGTTAACTTTACAAAGAAAAAGAAATAGAATTTAGTGCTGCAGCATCCATCCATCCAGTGTGGTGGTATGTTAAATATTATTACTGACTCTGTATTTGTATAAATTGTTGTATCATATGTCAATATGATGATGATTGTCAATATTGGTCATGTTCATGTATGTATATCTATAAAAAAAAAAAAAAAAAAAAAAAAGATTAAGTGTAAGAGGCGTGGGTAGTGGGACTGTGAAAGGAAAAGCCAGTGGTCCTTCTGGTGCTCTGGTTTGTTGTCCAGAGGCCACTTCTTTTACTGCTCCACTAAAAGCAGACACCTGCATATACAACTTTAGCATTAGTATATAACAAGCATCTGAATGACTACCATACCTCTCAACCTCTTAGTGCAAGAAATTTTGATGAAGCATAAAATAATAGGGTGACAAAAGTCTGAGGATTTTAAATATTGCTCTTATAACCTTAGAAAGTTGCTAAAATAATGAGATTTGTGTTAACATGCATTTTCTGAAAAATATGAAGTCTGAAACTCAAATGTATGTCATTAGTTAGTGACTTCTGTCCTCAGTGATTTGCTGGAAAACCACAAATTTTATGAGGAACAGACCGAAAATATGAAGAAAAAATCTGGACGTTCTGTGGCATTCTGGATAATTGAGAGATATGTCATATGACTGCATCTTCTGATCATGTTGGCCATCAGAAATAAACACTTTTTCATTGTGTAAAATGTTAAAATGTTAATAAAAAATGGAGCAGTCTTAGTACTATTAACACTGTTATTCAGATGTTGATGTGGCAAGAATCCAAAGCAGCTGAAGCATGGGAAGGTACTGTTTGTGGCACATTAATGTGACCCGAAACATGATGAGGTGGTACAGGTGTGTTTCTCAACTGAAAATATTGTTCTGGGCCACTTTTAAGTGTCTTATGAGATCATAGTCACACTTGGATAGTAAACATACCATTTTATATATTTATTTATTTATCTTTAACTGACTGTCCTGTGGGACACCATTGCCCTTAAGACTAGACTGTTTTCATTTCATTTTGCTGCTCATGGTCCGCACAGCATTTTACTTCACCAGATGGACCTACACACTCTCCTGAGGAGTATCTCACTGCATCCTTAGACTAAGCCCTGGTGCTGTGCTGAAGGACTGTTGGGTACAGAGAGTACAAGGCAGTCATATCACTGCAGTCAGCTTTATGGCCATAATTTTGTACTTATTGTTTTCAGAGTGCATGATGGGACAGCAACAGAAGTTCATTGCGCATACTGTTGTGTATGCTATGCCTGAGATTTTGCTACTAACAATTTTCTCTTTTGTCCTCAGTACATTTGGTGCCTGTGATCTGTTGATATGGTACTTTGGTTTGTACCTGGAAATAAGTTAAACTTCAACCCTCCCCCCATAGATAACTACCTTTCAATTGAAAAGTCATCTGTCAATCCTGACTACCTGTCTGATACTTTGGATGTTTGTTACAGACTGCCAACAACATATGTGACTACCTTGGTCCCATGTCAGTGGTTGACACCAGATATATTATTCATTAGGTAGTACCCACTAGCAGTGACTCTACAAGCTTTTAGATGGAAATTTATTTTTTATTTTATTTTATTTTATTTTCAATTTGTTTAACGGGAAAGTCCAGCTGGACAGGAGTCCTTTTTCAGTGGAGGCCGGGGGGAAAAAAGCTCCTGTGTAATACAGTAACAAAGTGTTAAAATATATAATATAGTGTCAAGGTATTAAAAAATAGTGATAACTTGAACTTCAAAAATGTAAGACATCACTGTAGTTCATTAATATTTTGAAACAATAGGAAATTGTAGAGCAACATGTTATACATCATGTACAGTTGTACTTGTATACAGTGTGCATAATTTCAGGAGAGGCAATAAGAGAAATCAAGAGTATAGGTTAATTGTGGGAGGTGTATATAGGGAGAACTAAGAGTTCAGGTTTGTAGAGGTGGGGGTTGCAGGGCAGTAAGGGTTAAGAAGTGGGATTTCAGGAGCAAGGGGTAGAGGGAGGAGGCTTATCCTGGGGTGTTACAGGATCAGAGCCAGGAGTTAGCAAGGTGGGTTTTAAGATGCTTTTTAAACTGTTTGGTTGTGGGAGTGGTCACGAGTGAATTGGGCAAGCAGTTCCATAGTTTGGAAATGTAGTTGGAGAAGAGAGCTTCACCTGCTGAGTTTTTTGCTTTGGTGACTTGAAGAAGAAGTTTATTGTTGGATCGAAGGGCTCTAGGGGCAGACTATGGTTGAATAATATTTTTGAGGGCAGGGGTCTTTTCTGGGTGGAACAGAATTTTATGAGCTAATGTTAGTTGATTAAACTGAATGAGCAGAGGGAGTTCTAGCCAATCAAGTTGTCTGAGTAATAGGCAGTGATGTGATTTGTAGGAGGCATTGGTAGCAAATTTACAGATTTTATTGAAGCAGGTTTCAAGCTTGGCAAGGTCGGTCCAGAAGAGGTAGTGGTGGATGTAGTTTGGTTGTTGGCGAGGGTTTGAATGGATTCTGTGAAGTAAGTGTTGAATTGGGTGGCCACAATCTCACTGCTGTTGGTTGTTAATGAAGTGGGAGTTGTAGTTTTACCGGGTTGTAGTAGGTTGTTTACTTTAGCCCAGAACTTTCTGGGGTTATTTTGATGTTTAGTTTGGTTGTTGTGTAGTAGTTGGATTTGTCAGTTTTAATTGATTTTTTAGCTTTGTTTCTAAGTTCAAGGAACAGCTGCTTAGTACTGCTGGTTTTGTTCTTATGGAAATGCAATCAGGTCCTGTCCTTGGTTTTGAGTATGGATCTGGTCTCTTTGGTTAACCAGGGTGCATAATTGTTTTTGATTATAATGTTTCTAGGAGGGGCATGGGTGTTAAGAATATCAAATATTCTACATATGTACAATATTTACCATCTTTGTATACAACTGCAGAGATTTGCTTTGTGTGGCTTTCCTGGTTGTAGGCCATTAAGTTATATGCAATCATTTTGTATGCAGGTCATGAGTGTTCCCTTTAGCAGGATGCTACCACTTGATAATAGGATGCTTTATTATTGGTGTTTCATGCATTGTATGAGCAGGCATTGGAAACTGATATAAATATACCCATATATACTTTATAAACTACCACGTGTATGTAACGTTATATCTGAAGCAAGTCAAAGAGTAGTTATGCCTTACATATTTACTTTTATAATACTGACAGACATATCTCTCAACTCTAAAGATTTTAGCAGAATGTCCAGATTTTTGCTTCGTATTTTAGGTCTGTTTTTCATAAAATTGTGGTTTTAACGAAAATTAGTGGTAAATTATTAAAGACTAAAGTTAGAAAATAATGACAAGACATTTGAGTTTCAGACTTCACACTCTTTAGAAAATTCATGCTTATGCAAAACCTGTTATTCAATCAACTTTTCTAAGTTTTTAAGAGAAATATCTAAAAAATATCCCTATTTTTGGGCCTTTGTCCAACTTTTATTCATGGCTTTGTCCAGACTTTTTGCTCTAAGAGGTTGAGAGGTATGCTGACAGAAATGCTTTTTGTTAACAGTTGTAAAGATAATGCATGTGTAAAGTTTTATATAAATTTATTAATGTGAAGTTATGATTGCTTTCTAGTGTTCATGTGGTCTTAAAGCACCTGTTTGAGCTTGTTAATGGATTCCAAGCTGAGACAGAGCATATGCTGTCATCTGCAGGTCTTTTGAAACTTGTGGTGAAGGATGGCTGCATACTGTACATTCCCCAGAGTATAACTAGCCACATCTATACAGTGTTGTGAAAAGTATTTTAACCAGAAAGAGTTTGAAGAGAATGTTTTTAGCACACACACTGATGCAATTTATGGTTTCATTTATTTAAAAAGTTATTCATATTCTGAAAGCAATATACTTCTGAGAATCTCCTTAGAAATTAAATCCTGGGATATCAAATATCAGTTTGACTGCTTTACTTTCATTTAAAATATTGATAGTCAGACTTAAATTTTAATTATGGCAAACCAAAGAGCAAAATCCTTTTCCTGATAAAACTAAACTCATAAAAAACAACCACAGGAAAAAACTGTGAAAAAAGCCAGCCAATTCCAATAAGAAGTCCTTTTGAAGTAATCAGCAACAGAATTTATTAGAGCAAGCCAAATGATTAAGTGCTTTCATCTTGGTCCATACCAAGACTTCTTCAGAATAAAAAGACACAGCAAACCCCAACTTAAATACAAACACTCAATTGAATAATTAAAACCCAATTAATTAATACATATCTTTGCAAAACTTTAAAAAGACAGGCTTACATAAAAAACAGACTTGAAAAAATGTCATATGTCTATCTAATTAATGCCCTAAATTTTAAAATAGGTGCTAGAGACAAAGTGTCATTTAATCCAAGTTCAAAAAAAGCATTTAATAAAAATTGCCACTTTAACTCACATAGTTCAATAGTTAATTCCCACCAAACTCCTCCTGGTGATTTTTGAACTGTTTCTAAAATACCAAATGTAAACCTTTTAAAACCAATACATTTCAAAGAATGCCTGTACAAAGCATTTTTATCTTTTTTTTTTGAGAAATAGCATAGCCGTGTTCATATATATGTTTTCTTAATTGTCTTTCGGTCTTGCCAACGTAAAAATAATTACAGGTGTCACACACAGCTAAATATACCAAAACTTTTGTGGCACAATTCCCAGGTTTTAAAACTGCTGGTCTTGTCCTTTCAGGCAAAACTATACATTTTTCATCCAAAATAAATTTACAAAAGGCACGACAACCACACTTCGTCGTACCTTTTTTGAGTGGGTTATACACAATGATATTATGTTCAAACAAATATATAATATTTTTCTCAATTCTATAAATAAACCTAGGTTCTTCCCCTAAAATTCGCATGAAGTCTATGTTGGTCCTAAAAATAACCCAATATTTTTAAATTATTCCCTTCACTTCTTTGGAGCCCTTCCCAAAAGGAACTACCATACTTCTGTTAAATTCTTTAACTAGTGAATTTGTTTTATACCTCACATTTGCATTACCTTCACCCAAAAGGGGTGTAAACTTCGTATCCAAGGCTTGTGCCACCTCAAGACTTGCTTTGCAAATGTGGTCCCCAGGATAACCTCTTTCTACAAATAATTTTGTGATAAATAAAATTTCTCTTCTAAAGGAATTCCAATCAGAGCACATTCTTGATGCTCTGAATAATTAACCTTTTAAAATATTCTTCGTAGTTTTAAAGGGATGTTGACTATTAAAATTTAAATAGCTGTTAGAAAATGTTTCTTTGAGAAAAATAGTGGAACTGAACATACCCTTAGATTCATCTTTAGAAATTCTCACATCTAAAAAGTCTATACTAATATCTGAACTATTACTAGTAAAGCTTAAAAATGAGGGAAGATGATTTAAATAAAAGGCTAAATCAGTGTTTGCTGAACCTGGTTCCTTCCAAAGGATGAAAACATCATCCAAAAAAATGGAGATATAAATACCATCTATATTTAAATTCAGTTGTAAACACAAACTTACGTTCACAGGCATGCATCACCATATTTGCATATTTGGAGGCACAACTGGCCCCCATTGCTACTCCCTTTATCTGCTTAAAAAAATTCCCCTCAAACATAAAGTAATTGTTATCTAAAATCATATCCATAATGTTGACCACAAAATTAATCATAGTACTATTCAAGTCAGTAAAGTCAATAACTGCTTCCAAAAATAAATCAAGTCCTTCTTGGTGCGGTATACTAGTACATAAATCAACCACGTCCAATGTAGTAAAAGATACATCAGACAAAAAATAATTCCTTTTTAAATCTAGACAAGAAGTCCCACGAGTCCTTTAAGATATAAGCAATAGACAACACTAATTGCTTGAGTAATCTATCTGTGAATACCCCTAGGGGGTAGATAGAGCTACCTTGTGATGTAATAATGACTCTATATAGTGGATCTAAAACGTCCTTATGGACCTTCGGCATTCCAAAGGCCTGAGGTATAGTAGAATGGTCAGTTTTTAGAAAATTAAATAATTCCTCAAAAAAAATAATAACCTGAAATAATGAGTCTTCCAAAAATAGCTGCACCTTTCTGTGGGAAATCCTTACTTCATTATATGAAGCTTCCATATATTTATTTGTATCATAAAAAAATCTTCAACATTTTGGCACTATAATTAATACTTTCTTCTAAGACCATCCCACCCCCTTTATCAGGTTTCATTACTCTAATGGAGTCATCTGCTCTTATTCCCCTTAGTAATATTGCTGTTTGCTTATTAAGATTAAAAAAATTGTTTCCCATAGGAGGTCAAAACTGAGTAAGTTTCTTTAAGACATAGATTTTCATACACTGCTATAGTGGGATGAGTGGGGGGGTTAAATGTACTCTGTCATTGAAAAGTTTCTTCCCTATAAACTGTTCGTAAATTCTCATTATTCTTATCCTGAAACATCAAATGTAGTCCTAACTTCCTGGTAAATATCTTAATCTCTGTCATGGTTTCAGGTATACTAATTCAACTACTTAGAATAAACTTGAGAATTTTACTGAAAAGAGAGAAATGCTCGTTATTAATCTCTAAATGACTATAATTAAAGATATTAAATTCATGTACACTAACTACTTTATCACCATAGAAAACTTTAACATTTTCTTTTTGACTCTCTGTTTCCCCTTTTTTTATAAGCAAATATATTTCTGACATTAATTCCTGTATCTCCCCCACTGCTTTCCCCTGGGGTGGTTCCATGTGCCCTGGGTGCTGGGGTGTAATGAAAAGAATTATTATAATTTTTACCATTGTTGTTTCTTTGTTTATTATGGTTACCTATTCTTTCTGATCTTCTAAGCGAGGGGTAACCATTATTTTGCTGTTCATTAATATATGGTGCTTTTACTTCATCATTACAATCAGTAATAGTACCCTCTCTTACTTCCCCCATACACCCACTGGTTTCTACAGCTGTGTTAAACTGTTGTAAATCTTGGGCATAGGGAAGGCCACCCCTTCTTATATTCTTCAGTATCTCTATTTAATTGTTTTCTCTTCCTTTCCATATTCTAACCCACTTGTTTCTCTATATGGTCATACGTCTTATCATATCTCTGTACATTCATTTCAAAAAGTAAATCATCCATAATTTCTTTGTTTAATGCAGACACTTTTTCCAGCAACTCCTCTATACATGAATTGTTTAAACTAATAACGAATTGCATTAATTCTGACCCAAACTGGTCAAACATAGCTATCAAGTCCATTTTGTCTTTCTCTTTTAAAGTAATGCCTGTTGGAAACGTAAAAAGGTGCAAGCCTTTAGGCACAAGCTTATGTCTCAAACATTCAGTCAAATATGAATCATCACATTGTAGACTTCTCACCTTGGAGAGTTTATGTTCCAAGTCCACAAGTTTGTTGTTAAAAGTCATTGGTGGTGCTTCAGTTGACACAGCTACCTTATCTGCCTTGAAAAGAGAGAGATCTTTTCTAATCCATTCATGGAAGTTTCTAGCACCTATTTTAAAATTCAGAGCATTGATTAGATAAACATCTGGCATTTTTTCAAGTCTGTTTTTTATGTAAACCTGTCTTTTTAAAGTTTTGCAAAGATATGTATTAATTAATTGGGTTTTAATTATTCAGTTGAGTGTTTGTATTTAAGTTGGGGTTTGCTGTGTCTTTTTATTCTAAAGAAGTCTTGGTATGGACCAAGACGAAAGTGCTTAATCATTTGGCTTGCTGGAATAAATTCTGTTGCTGATTACTTCTAAAGGATGTATTTGAATTGGCTGGCTTTTTTCACAGTTTTTTTCCTGTGGTTGTTTTTTAAATTGTAATTATGAAATTTCAAAATACACTATTTGCTTTTCTTTAAGTAATTTATTTAAATAAGCAACCAACATCAAACACTGAGGTGAATGTATTTAACTTGCGTACTTCACGTGGATGGGCTAGTGAATACAGATAAGTTATTGGCAAAACAGTGCAATAATATAAGGGTCCCATAATCAGAGATGGACAGATGCTATGAAATGAAGGTAAGGAACCAGCAGAAACATTTAATTTAACAATAACGAGGGGCTAACTTGCGAGGATGTTAAAACTAAGTACTGCGAAAAGACTAGCCAACCTATAACTTAGGAAAATGGAAATGCAATACTTAGACACACCTTGAGTCAATGTACTGATTGTCAAAAGTATTATAAAGTCTGTTAGTTTATTTTATATTAATTAAAATTGATCAAAATATTACATAACAGATATGTTATTGCCTTGGTCAGTGTAGTAGCTTATAATGTACTTCACTATTGATTTGTGGAAAACAGTTTCAGCTGCAAACCAGGCCACAGACAGTTAAACTACAGCACACCACCACACATCATACATACATACATACAAATGTTTCAAGTACGGGCATTAAAGCTCTTCTAGCTTGCCAATATGCCAAAACACTTGTAACCATAATAAATGTCCAGGCTGTTCCTAAAAATATCTAAACTAGTACTTGCTTTAATGTAATTTGGTAGTCTGTTCCAAGCATCAGCTACTCTGTCAGAGAATCAATTAGCACACTTCTCATTCCTATAGAATCTTCTACATAAGTTATCTGACGATTCGCTAGTACTTTTTGATAACCCCTAAACATTCCCAGAGGTAGTTGTCCCTAAATGCCTTATATACCTGAATAAGATCTCCTCTTAAATATCTGTAAGAGACAGACACTGTACAAGTTCAGATATTTTAGTCTTTCACAATAACTTACATTTTCACATCCATGGATGCCCTTAGTGTATTTCCGCTGTACTCTTTCCAATTTATTCATGCTTGTTTTCCTATAGGGTTTCCATATTGTTATTCCATACTCAAGTTTGGGTCTAATGTAACTAAAAAACCATGACTTCATTATGTTTGATTTCCTAGACTATATAAATCTTTTTATTAGCCAATTGGTTGATATGATTAGAAAAACTCATAGGTGAATCTACCCATATACCCAGGTCCTTAAATGAGTCTACAGTTTCAATCACTGTGTGCTGTATTAAATATTCACCTTTCAGTTTATGTCTCCCAAATCTCATATGCTTAGTTTTTGATGTATTTATCAACATATTATTATCCTGTGCCCAAATGGTCAATTTAGTCAAAATATTTTGCAGACATGCCTTATCTGTAACACTTGTAATCAGTTTACCCAATTTCAAGTTGTCAGCATATAGACTGTAGAACATCTCAGATGAAAAAGTAAGGTCTGAAAGATACAATCTAAACAAGTAAGGGCCTAGTACAGAGCCCTGTGGGACACATTGACTGTAACCAAGGATTTCACCTGTCCAGTTGGTGTGTGATACTTGCCATGTCCTATTTGTAAGCCATGCAGCTATCCATCTTATCAACAGTACATCAATACCTAGTTGTACTAATTTATTGATCAGTGTTTTGTGCATGACCCTCTCAAATGCTGAAGTTAAATCTATATAAATCACATAACAGCACAATTTTTAATTTACAGCTGTTATTATATTGTTATAGAACATCATGTTACAGGTGATAATAGATCTATTTTCAACATATGCATGCTGATACATGGTTTCAAGTCCCAACCTATCCAGTTCTGACAATAACTTATCCAGTATTACCTTCTCCATTATTTTCCACAACATGAAAGTAGACTTAAGGGTCTATATGATTCTGGGTTTGTCGTACTCCCCTTTCCCTTAAAGATAGGTTTAATAAGTGCATGTCTCCAGTCTTGAGGAATCTCCCCATATTTATATGACCTAGTGAATAATAGATGTAATGGCAGTGTAGGTTCTTGCTTAAGTGTTCTGAAATCATTGTTACTTATTCCATCTAATCCCTGCGCTTTGTTTGGATCCAGTTTGCACAGTTCTTTTTCAATATAATCTAATTTGATTCCAGTATCTGGGGTTACCTGGATGTCACTAGGACAACTTACCACCCCTTTTGTGGAGCCAAACTGTTTTGCATAAGATTTTGTAAATATATTTATAATCTGTTGTGTCTGAGAATAAGTTTTAGAATCTGCACACAGTTTATCAGTTTGTGTATCTTTACTCCTTCAACATCTTATGTATCTATAAAAAGGTTTCCTATTATGCTCAATATCGTTATATAAATTTTCTTCAAATTTTTCTTGATCTTGTCTAACACTATGCTTAATATTTTTGTCCAGCTCATTTATTTCAGTTTTCAAAGTTGTAGTTCGACCTCTCTTTCATTTCTTATATTTTTTGTCTCTCACCTTAATCAGGTATTTTGGTCTTAGGGAAATATACCCCCCTGATGTTACGTGCCTAGATCCTGATGTTAAACATTTTTTTGACTTTTTGCACTCAAACAATTTCTCTTTCAAAGCTTTTCACATTCCATCTGCAGTTTTTCCACTGAACACCTCACTCCAGTTAGTTTTATATAGCAACTTTTTTGCTTCCCTATAATCTGTAATTAACCTTCTGTGCATTGGCTTAGATTTCAGTTTGGCAGAATTATCTAGCAACAAATTAACCTTTATGACCCCATGATCACTGTACATCAATGGTGGTAAAACTTTACTTGAAATTACAGTCATTTCTTTAGGAACACAAACAATATCTAGTATATTCCGTCCCCTGGTAGGTTTTTTTTACAATCTGAAGCATTAGTTGTTACTGAATATACTCTGTGAATAATTTCTTTACTAATGTTGTTGAATCAATATTATTCCAGGCTGTTTCTGGTAAATTTAAGTCCCCAGCTAATATTATTCTTCCCTCCTGTGTTTCATGTAAGAAATGTATGAATTCCTCTAGGTCATCTGCACTAGACTTTGGTGGTCTGTACACTCCAACAATTGTTATATGTTCCAGGGTTGTCTTTATTGTCACAGTTACACAGTCTATAGTATTGGTATTATCACTGAACATGTAATAATCACAAGTCTCATAGCTATCTTTAATGCCTATCATAACACCTCCACCTGATTTTTTTTTGTTAGAATGTCTGTTACAGTAAAAACATTTATACCCTGACAGAACTGGTTTCCAGTCATTGTTCTTTAACCATGTTTCACAAACTATAACAACATCAATCTTGTGGGAACTTAGCAAATTGTCTAATAAAAACACTTTATTATTAATGCTCCTAGCATTAACAACCATCAGAGATACATCAAATGTTGCTATCTGTGAACTGTTACATATTTGATCTGGCAAAAATCCTGGCATGTCAGGTCATTTATAAAATCACAGGATACAAATATGTTCCTTTTTATCAGCATACAGAGTCAGAGTTATACAGGGCATCATATTATAGGATCATGTAATCAGTGTGGGACAGCCAAGGTGGTGCAGTGGTTAGTGTTGTCACCTCACAGCAAGAGGTCTTCCAGTTTGATTCCCAGCTGGGATGCCTTCTGTGTGGAGTCTGCATGCCCTCCCTGCAGTCATGTGGGTTTCCTCTGGGTGCTTCAGTTTCCTCCCACATTCCAAAGACATGCAGTAGGTGGATTGGACACTCTAAATTGGCCATAGGTACATGTGTGTGAATGAGTGGTACAGATGAACTACCACAGCAGGGCTAGCCACCCAGCAGTGTAAACCTTGGCTCAAGATGATTGTCAGTGTGACACCCTGGCCCCATGTGCAAAATAGGAAAAAGGAGTTGATGAATGCAATTAATATGCACAAAATGCACAGCTCAGAAAAACATTTTTAGACATTTAATTAATTAATTTAATTTTACTTAATTTAAGACATTTTTGGGGTGATATGATGATGTTGTGACATCATGTGACAGGAGGGCCCCAGTCCACTGTTCTGCCTAGGGCCCCATATGACCTTGATCTGGCTCTGGTCTCATTTAGCTATGATGGTGGCAGAGGGCTAGACTCATAGACATTTTCAACAAAGCAGTGTGCCTCTGCCTTCAGAAGTAGAATGTTTTAAGTTTTTGCCTTCCATTTCTAAATCTATCAGGTCTTTAGGGTCTTCCTATTCCTTCCTCAGTTCAAATGTGACAATTAATATTGACAATGGGAAGATGATAAAGATTTTGGTGCAGGCTCAGATAGAAACAGATGTAGTCCTTTCCTTCTGTGGTTCAAGGATGAACAGGAATATTGTTTTTTATTTTGTTTTTGTTTTTTTGTTTGTTTTTTTTTTTGTATTTTTTTTTGCACTCCTTTTTCTACTGTCTACAAGTGTTACATTTCAGTTCTTATCACAAAAGGAAGGAAAACCTGCCTGACTTAAGAAATGTAGGTCCTGTGGACATACATTTTCACCAAATGATCACCATGAGATGTGTCTAGTTTGTCTTGGACCTCTTATTTGAAAACTTGTTGGGACACGTGAAGCTTATAGTAAAAGAGAAGCCTTGTTCCTCCAAATATGTATCCCTTCCTGCCTTTAGAAATTCAGAGTAAAACTGGATTCTGCTTTTGTTTCTCAGTCTACTACTTGTGTGTTTCATTTGGTTGTAACTGTGGCAGAGGTAATCCTTAAATACAGTTATTCAACAAACCAGTGTGTATCTGTCATCAGATGTGGAATTCCCCAAATTTGTACTCTCCAGAGTTGTATTCATAGGTCTTTCCATTCCTTATGTAGTTTTTGCTTGACCATTAATTTGGACACATTAGTGCAGGCTCAGACTGACATGGGTCTAGTTCCACTCCTGTAAGTTTGAGGGCAGACATGGATGTTACTTATATTGCATTATTTGATACTGCTTCCTCAATAGTCCCTCATTAAGTATCACTTGTTTCAAGGCAGGTTAGCAGCCTGCAGATACCCAGATCTGCAGTGATAGAGGTTTCAGTGTTGGTTGCACCCCCCCAGCTTAGCTTTTATGCTAATCCCTTTAGTCTTGAGTCCTGCATTTTTTTTTCTTTCTACACTTTCTATCACAACAAGTACCCTGCTCAATAGGCTCCACATCCTGTCCTTGGAAACTTACTCCTCTGACCTGACGACTAAGGATCCACTCCTGCCTGCTGTTTCCTCTTAGCATCTTCTATCCTGCTCCCCAAAAGTATTAAAAGGAAGCAAAAAAGTATGTTGGTCTCCTACACCTGATAGTATATTTTGGAATTGTGACAACTACTTTGGTGCAGCTAAAAGGTCGCTTTTAAGCCAGAATAGCTAGCAGCCATACCCTTACAACCTGAATACCCTTCCTCCATACTAGCAAAGTGCCTTTAACTATTAGCTCCATATAACTTATTCCCTGATCTGTCCTCTCCCTCTTAGAATCTACTACTGTACTACTGAGTTTGTCCACTAGGTGGCATCCTTACCCTAGCCCTACCTCCCATTCAGCTTACCTGCTACTCTTTAACATATTCTATTTTCAATCCCTTGCCCAAGTTTTGTTTGTTAGCTCACTCCACCTCATCCTTTTAATTATTCCACTGCACCTAACAAAACCCTCTCCTATCCTTCCCACAACTTTTTCCCCAACCTCCTTACTCTCCTCTAACTTTATTTACCTTACATTTTGAGCTGTTCTCACTGATTGTTCTTCTTCCTCCTTCTCTTGTCTCTACTCGCTCCGTTCGCCCTGTGGGCTCACTCCACTCCCCTATCCTACCCCCAAATCCCACCCACCCCCAGTGGTCCTAGACTTACACATCCTGACCACACCCTCTTCCCCATCCTACCAACCCCACATTCCCTCCACTTTAGATAATTGAATCACACCCCTCTATCTCCCTAACCATTCAAAAGCTCCCTCTACTCAGAGTTACTTACCATATCCAATACCTCTCCATATTGTCTTATTCTAGTCCTACCTCCTCTACATTATTAAATACCAAACCTAGCAACATGCCAACAGCTGCTAACACTACTCTAACTAAGCTACTAATCATAGCCTCACTCATACCTATTCTAACCTCAGCCTATTTCCTAACCTCATTTGAAAACCTGAATTATGTTCCCTTTCACTACCTTCTAAAACAAACAGCCATACAAACTCTTACTCTCTCCCATAATCATATAAATATGACATCAATACCTAGCTACCTTCTAGCCAAGTATCACAGACTCGCACACATTAAATACATTAAACATACAGTAAGGAAATTTAAATATCAGATCAGTTATATACATAATCCTATACTAAGACTAGAAAACCTCTCCTTAAAAGATGGTGGCATCCATCCTAACCCAGGCCCAGCCAATGTCTCTACAATTGTATCTCACTGCCCCAATCCCACTATCCCACTCACCCCTACCAGACCCCCTAACTCACTCCTAATAGCACATCTCAATATCTGCAGTATTAATAACAAAGTTGCCCATCTGCATGCCATCTTAGATGTTCACTCCTTTGACATCCTATGTCTGACAGAAACATGGTTAAAACCTGGAACTAAAGGTAATGAAATCATCCCTCCAGGATATAATATATTGAGACAGGACTGCATAAAGCGTAAGGGAGGGGGCGTAGCAATACTATTTAAAGATGAGCTACAAATCACCTCTGTACCTTATAACCCACCACATGATAATAATGGAGAAGTCCTTATTTCCAGACTTCAACTTAACCCTAGTAAATCCCTGTACATCATCTGTATCTACCTACCACCTGGTAATAATACCAATTCAATAGAGGATATCCTGAGCTCAGTGTCATCAACTTACCCACAAGAAACAATAATATCAGGGGACTTTAATATTGACTGGAAAAGTGTCAATACTGAAACTCCAACTTCCCATATTAACCTTCATAGCTTCTCTCAAGCCATCAACTCCACAACCAGAATTAACAAACCAAACAAAAAAGAGAGCACCTTAGATTGGATTCTTATTAATAAACATCGCCAAACTTATAAGGTAGGAACCTTACCTGATGATGTTAATGATCACTCATTGACCTACATTATCAGGCAACAGAATGATATTTCCATACCCCCCCCCCCATATATAGAATTTCACGGTCCAACAAACACTTTAACCCACTTCTATTCCAAAGTGAGCTCAGTGCTTGTGACTGGAACCCTCTAAAAATGCTCCCACTTGAAGAAGCTGTTAAATATTTTAACTCTAAATTCTTAACTATCCTAGACCACCACGCTCCTAAACGTTCTACTAGAATCAAGTCCAAACCAGCCCCTTGGCTCTGAAAAAAAAACCAGACAAAAAATCCTGCTCAGAAACAAAACTTGGTCTAGGTGGCATGTTACCAAAAATATCTCATATCAGCAAACATTCAGAATGATGAGAAATACTACAAAAAAGCCATAATCACAGACAAACAGAACTTCTATTGTAAACTACAGCAAACCCACCAAAATAATCCACAAGGTTTCTGGACTAGTATCAATAGACTCCTTCACCCAGGGCACTCTAGTACACCAACCCCTCTAGGGGCCATCATAATACTCCCCAACAAACTGCCAATGCCTAAAATACCTTCTTCACAGAGGCCATACAATCTCTAGCAAGTCAGATTTCCCCAGATAGCTCAAGCCTTCCTACCTCCATTCCAAGCTCTCTTCCTACATTCCAACTGCAACCCATCTCTACCATCTTCATCTATAAACTTATCCAAAAACTTAAGCCTTGTACTCCTTCTGCTGACCAGTTACCATCTGAATACCTGTAAAAAGCAGCCAAAGCAGTAGCCTGTCCTATATCTATCCTTATAAACAGAACCATTAATGAGGGAACTATCCCAGACATCTGGAAAATCTCACACATTATCCCCCTACATAAAGGAGGTAACTCAAATGGTTATTCTAACTATTGGCCTATAGTCCTTCTATCACCCTTAGCAAAAGTCATGGAAAAATTTATTCATCAGCAGCTACTAAACCATTTAATTCAACACAACATACTAGTTAATAGCCAACATGGCGTTAGGCCATTCCATAGTACCACTACTGCCCTCTTATCCTTCACCGATTCCATTAATAGAAACCGTAATAATAATATCCTCTCATCTGCACTCTTCATTGATCTCTCAAAAGCTTTCGATATGGTAAACCACCCTCTGCTAATAAGTATTCTTAAGTCCCTTTCTCTTGACACTCAGGCTGTTCAATGGTTCAATTCTTACCTCAACAATAGGCAGCAGGCAGTGCTGTAGGAGAACAATCTTTCATTCCACTTGCCAGTCACCCTGGGAGTCCATCAAGGCTCCATTTTAGGACCTCTCCTCTTCTCACTTTTTATCAATGACCTATACATAGCAATTCCTCAAACCACCTGTATACAATATGCAGATGATTATACGTTCATATGTTCAGCCAACTCCTCATCTGAACTGCAATCCTTGACTCAGAAAGTATTTAACACAGTGGAGACATGGTTCTTAAAACATTGCCTCCTCTTGAATCCCAAAAAAACTAAGTTTCTCCTCTTTACTCCTACCAGCAAGTCCACCCCTATAGAATTCTCAGTCATCTCTAACAACGGCACCCTCATATCTCCTGACTCTACCACCAAACTCTTACAATAGATAATATCCTTAACTTTGATAGCCATATTAACAACACTATAAAAACAGTAAACAAAAAATGGGCTCCCTATACAGGATCAGATCCTTCCTAACTCCAACAGCTAGAACTACAATTCCCCACTCCCACCTAATCTCAACTCTTCTTTATGCCTCACCCATATATACTAACCTGAAAAAATAACCTTCTCAAAATAGCCAACTCCTACAATAACATTGCCAGATTTGCCACTGGGAACCCCTTCAGAACCCACCACTGTCAGAATCTACAGCAGCTAAATTGGCTTGAACTTCAAAACCAACTACAACTTTCCCAACTTACCATTGCCCATAAGATCCTTAATCAATCAAATAATGCTCCTATACTTTCAAACCTCATAATCTCCTACAAAAATCTCAATACTTTACACTCTTCTAACAAACTTCAAGTTAGCATAATAAATCCAACAACTTGGCAGGGGATTCTCTATTCTCAAACACTGCAGGAAAAAACTGGAACCTACTACCTAGTGAACTAACTTCACTTCCCTCCCTACCCCTCTTCAAACAAAATCTTAAAAGACACCTCAAAACACATTGGTTATGCCCCTGCAGCAACCCTGACTAATCTTCTGTCTTTACTACTAATATCTCCATGATCCTACTTATATGCTAACTCAATATGGCTTTCTATTTCAGAAAGGCATACTGTAATCTAGGGTACTTAAATGTATTACCTTTTGTGAACATCATGTACTATTTACTGTAAACTATCTGTTGTATCTTATTCTTAAATGCATTGTTTTATCTTGTATATCAACTATTTTGTAATCTTTTCTTCCTGTTACTACTGCTTTGCTGTATTTGTAATCCTTTATTATTCAGCTTATTGTTAAGACTGCTTTTTTTATTACTGCTTTGTGATACTTTTGGAGCTTTTCTCCCTGGGCCTCTACTGAAAATGGACATATATCCAGTTAGACTAGCCCGGTCAACAAATGTAAAATAAATAAATAAATACATGAGTTCCAGGCATTGCTGTTAAGGCATAAGACCTGATGTCAGTCCTGACTTTTTCAGTGCTGTTTCATGTCTCCGAATCCTCAGTGCTTGACCTCTTGACAGCAAGGCCATGATGTTGTACTCATGGAATAGACAATCATTAGTGCTGATGTCTTGCTCCTTGATGTTCAGTATGTCAATGTCTCCAACAACTGAGACAACTATTACTATTATTAGGCCTTCTGCACAGGTTTCATCAGACCTACATCCATCCACAGAAGGGCATGGTGCCATCATTGAAGATATCTCTGCACTGCCCCCATTAGGTATTTGCAAATACTTTTCTCTCAACATGAGGCTGAAACCCATTACTTTATGTCATGTGGCATCCTGCTTTTAACTAGCTGCTGATGAGTTAACTTTCCCATCAGTGGAACAGTCTCCTTCAACAATGACTGATAAGTGAACATTTAACAGGAAAAGTATTTTCTCTCCTTTAGAGTCTCATAAACTGGGCACATATAGTTTCCTGCCATTCCATCCAGATAATTCTAAATCTGGAAAAATCATTGAGGTGATTAGATAAAGGGGAATATGTCCTTATTAGCTATTCATTCAATCAAATGGGGTACTGTAGCTCGAGTTGTGTTGCACTTGGCATATATTATTTCACCATAAAACCTGAATTTCTAAGGCTGTATAGCTTTTGCAGGTCTCTTATAGGGCAAAAAAAAAAAACTCTTGCGTAGACAACTGACTATACAGCAGGTCCAGCAGCAGAGGTCCACTGAATACAGCTCAGCACAGTTCTTATGTCTTCATTTTTGGATGAAACTATAGCAAGTCATAATTCTGTTATTCCTATGGCTCTGGGCTACAGTTCAATGAACCCAGCTAAGTTAGAATTTTAGAAATTTTTATTTTTCTGGGAAGGCAGGGAAAAACTATAATTAGTATGCAAACAGTAGGGAGGAGCAGGGAGAATACTACTTAATGTATTAGTGTGGGATGGGACAGACACAAGAATAGGGGGAAACACTAAAAATCTAACAAACAAAAAGGCTGAAATGCAACTTTAAGCAACCAAATAATAAGCAGAATATAAAGCTCTAAGCAGCATAATGTAATGAATGTAAACAGCCTTAGAGACACAGAAGCACAAATTCTGCAACAAAAATTATAATACTACCATTATTGCAATCCCACTACAATCTAAGGCACCCAACTAGGCAAGAGATTTAGATCATGTGGTAACTGCTGTGACTGGAGTGCACAGGGTCCTGGGTTTAAGGTTAGCCAGGAATGTGTATTTGGGGTGGGAAGGTGGCCTAATGGTTATGGTATTTGCCTTACAAACACAAGGTGTAGGGTTTGAGTCTCACAAGGGATAAATGGCTAGGCTAAAATGTCTCACAAGGGCCGTTAGCTTAGTACTAACCTATTATTGCAATCCCACTACAGTCTAAGGCGCCCAACTAGATAAGAGATTTACCAGTAACATTGCTTATGAAAAAAATGCAGTAATGAATAAATGAACAAGGATCAGATGCTGCAGTAGTTCACAATTCTCCCACAATTACAAATGAAACTACAAGACTAAGGTTCCAGACCAAGTTCAAAATACAAACAGCTAGCTTTTACAAGTAATTCCACTTATGGTGATAGAAATACAGTATAATATAGAAACAGTGCTTGTATCTTGCAGTAATGTAATTCAGAATTATTCTGCCATTGTAAATAATGCAACAAGACAAAGGCCATAGAACAATTAAAAAATGAAAATATAACTTTTTTTTGGCTAAAAGATAGAAAATGTCAAAATGTACAAAAAAAAAACAATATCATCACACAAGTCTCTAAAATGCAAGTGAAAATATTTAAGCAGAACTGAAAAAGAGCTTTGTTTTTCTTACCTTTTTGATGAAGCTTGTTTCTTACAGTTCAGGGCTTTCCATGCTTCTCTTGAGCAAAAGACACTGGAAGGTGTAGCTTTGTGCTGGTTATCGCAGACTAGCTAAAGAAGGATCCAATCAAATAAATCCAGCAGTGAAGTTATAACAAGTCACAGATCCTTGTAACCACACTGCAAAAGGTCAAACACCAAGCAAATAAAAACTGTATCCGGCACAATAAAGGCTGTCCAATAATCCAAAGGATGCAGGCAAATCAAACGTAAATTAGAATATATACTTTTATTGTCCAAAAAATAAAACACAAATATATGTAAATCCCAGACAGCGTGAATTAAGCGCTTTCGTCTCCACAACCAGAGACTTCATCAGAATAAAATGGTAAAAAAACTGGTTCTCTTTTATATTCTACTGATGTCATTAAATTAATTAGTTAATTAGTTGATTGCCCACTCAATAATGAATCCTTCCTAGTAAGTAATTCTCAATTTAAAGAATACCTACATCAGTGCTTCCATAGCACAAAATAAACCCATACTAGTTATTTAAAAATGTAATAACGTACTGCTTACTGCATATAACATAATTTGTCTTGGAACCACCTTGTTTAAATGATCTAATTGGTCATTGTTAGCTTATAGACACAATAGTTAAAATTCTTCAAATAATTTTGTAAGAGGAAAATACATAAAAGAAATATGTAGCAAAAAATATGTAGCAAAAAATACATACAATATAACAATATAAAGAATATGTCTAAAAGTATATGAGTAAGTAAATATACAGGGTCATTTGACGCAACCCATGGCACAGAATGTGTAACCTAAACCCAGGGACTTAATACTCTAATTAGTGCTAGAACAATGTTAAAATTTAAATGTAAAGGTAGTAAAACAAAAAATAAAATAAAGATAATAAATACACTGCGTTGTTGTATTGAAAAATCATGATAAAATATTATAAAATGTTATAAAAAGTGTATTGAGTAGAATAAATATCAAAATGCAAATATATATGTTGTATGTAAAGTGAATAAATAAATAAATAAATAAATAAATAATTATCTATATAAAATTAATTATCTATATAAAATGTATATATTAGACTGAAGAATCCATAAATATAAAAATATAAGTAAAAATCAAATATATGAATAACTGCACACAGTTAATGTAATAATTGGAAATGTTGAACAATATTCATATTCAAAACATGAACTGGAATTAAAGTGTTGGACTGAATAACTCTTAAATCCACACTTTATTATCCACACTTTATTATTTTGGGATCCATGGCTAGGATCTTCAGTGCTGGTGTAATGGAAATGTGGTCATTTAGCCCTTTACCACAGCTCGCATCCTACCTTAGTTGCCATATCATTTCTCTATATTCAATTTTGGTTTCCCAGTCACCTCCTCGTTCTGGGTATCCCACTACTTCTAGTACCCAAAATTTAAAATCAGCCTTTTCACATTTTAGGGCATGTCTGTATAGTGCGTTGTTCTCATTATGTCTGTTAATGGCCCGGATATGTTCATAAATCCTGTTTCTCAACAGCCTCTCCGTTTTCCCAATATAGAAACTCTCACAGGCCATACATATCACTAAATAGACTAATCCCTTGGTATAACAGCTGCTATAGCTTTTGGTTGTTAATTTTAGGGGGATACTTGCAATTCAAATCTCCTTGTTTTCATAAATGTAAGAACATTGTGCGCATCTACCGCATTTGTAGGTTCCATGTTTCCTACTGGTCCCTCCATCCTGAATTTCATTTCTTTCTAAGATATTTTTAATATTGGGATTCCTTCTAAAACTAAATCTCAATTTGTTTTTGAAAACATCTGTTTTAGTTGCAATATTTCCAAACATATCCCCTATTTCATGTATCCCTTTCTTTAACCAGCCTGTACCATACAAATATGTAGTAATCAGATAGGGTATATGTTTCACTTCTACCTCTCTATCCTTGTCACAGCCCATGTTCTGACTGTTGCTTTTATTAAAATTAACGTTTTCTATTCCCTGGTATTCACTATTAAGGAGTGGTATATATCTGGTCCCCCTTCCTGATACTACATATTCTTTAACTGAGTTGATAAGGTTAGCAGGGTACCCTGTTTCCTTAAATAGGTTCTGTAAGTAAGTAATTTCCTTCAGAAATTCAACCTCATCCGATATCATCCTAGCCATCCTTATCATCTGGCCCTTGACTATATTCCTTTTAAGCTGTTTTGAATGATCACTTTGATAGTGTAAGTATGCGTTCGAAAAATGTTCCTTCCTGAATATGTTCGACTTGTAGCACCTATTGAACCTATCCTTGGTAAGCTTAACGTCCAGGAAATGTATGTCATCAGTCTCTATCTGGTGAGTGAAACTTAAAAAGGAGGTTGTAGCGTTAATATAACTAATAAATTCCTCAATATTCTCCATAGTTCCATTCCAAAAAATAAAGATGTCATCCAAAAACCTGAAGTATTGTACTATATACTGGTTGTATTCTGATTTAAAAACAAATTCTTTTTCCCAATATAACATTATTATATTTGCATAAACAGGTGCACAGGCTGATCCCATAGCCACTCCTTCTTTTTGATGATAATAATCCCCCTCAAAGTAAATGGATCCCAAAATAATAAAGTGTGGATAATAAAGTGTGGATTTAAGAGTTATTCAGTCCAACACTTTAATTCCAGTTCATGTTTTGAATATGAATATTGTTCAACATTTCCAATTATTACATTAACTGTGTGCAGGTATTCATATATTTGATTTTTACTTACATTTTTATATTTATGGATTCTTCAGTCTAATATATACATTTTATATAGATAATTAATTTTATATAGATAATTAATTAATTAATTAATTAATTAATTAATTAATTAATTAATTATTCACTTTACATACAACATATATATTTGCATTTTGATATTTATTCTACTCAATACACTTTTTATAACATTTTATAATATTTTTATCATGATTTTTCAATACAACAACGTGGTGTATTTATTATCTTTATTTTATTTTTTGTTTTACTACCTTTACATTTAAATTTTAACATTGTTCCAGTACTAATTAGAGTATTAAGTCCCTGGGTTTAGGTAACACATTCTGTGCCATGGGCTGCGTCAAATGACCCTGTATATTTACTTACTCATACACTTTTAGACATATTCTTTATATTGTTATATTGTATGTATTTTTTGCTACATATTTTTTGCTACATACTTCTTTTATGTATTTTCCTCTTTCAAAATTATTTGAAGAATTTTAACTATTGTGTCTATAAGCTAACAATGATCAATTAGATCATTTAAACAAGGTGGTTCCAAGACGAATTATGTTATATGCAGTAAGCAGTACGTTATTACATTTTTTAATAACTAGTATGGGTTTATTTTGTGCTATGGAAGCATTGATGTAGGTATTCTTTAAATTGAGAATTACTTACTAGGAAGGATTCATTATTGAGTGGGCAATCAACTAATTAATTTAATGACATCAGTAGAATATAAAAGAGAACCAGTTTTTTACCATTTTATTCTGATGAAATCTCCGGTTGTGGAGACGAAAGCGCTTAATTCACGCTGTCTGGGATTTACGTATATTTGTGTTTTATTTTTTGGACAATAAAAGTATATATTCTAATTTACGTTTGATTTGCCTGCATCCTTTGGATTATTGGACAGCCTTTATTGTGCCAGATACAGTTTTTATTAAGTCACAGATCCTGCTCATGTGTTTTCCTCCAAATGTAAACTTTTTTTATTCTCATTTCCCTGGTTTTGATTGCTTTTTTTATCCCAACTAATAATAATAATAATACCTATTTGTTAACCAGGTTGATCCACTGGACACTTTTCAGGGACAACCCAGGATCCATGACTGGTTAAGTGACTATCTCAAAGTCACACAACTAGAGATAACACTAAAACTGGTTTCATTGCATAATCCTTTTTGTGAGCCTTCACTTAATACTAGTAAGAAGAGTAAAGAGAAACCTTATTCCACCAAAGATGTATTCCTTTTGATATCTCTTAATAAACTCAGAGTAGAAGGGGATCCTGTGTCTATTTTAGTTTTTGACTGCAATGTGTGTGTGTCTCAGTTGGTTCTGATGGTGGTAGAGGGCCAGCCTTATAGATATTTTCAACAAGGCAGTGTGCCTCTGCCTTCAGTATGAGAATGTTTTAGGTTTATACCTTCCAGATTGAAATCCACCAGGTCTTTATGGTCTTCCTGTTACTATCACAGTCCATCTGTGACCATAAGTTCTGACTGTGGGAAGATAATGAAGACTTTGATGCAGGTCAGGCAGGCATGGATCTAGTCTCTTCTTTTTCCTGGTTCCATGATGGACAGGGATGTTGCTTTTTGCCCTGTTTTGCTTCTGCCTCCACATGTTCCATGTTGATTCTCAGCAGAAATGGAATGAAAACCTGCTGGACTTAAGAAATGTAAATCCTGTGGGCATACAATTCCACAAATGGTTCAATATGTGCTGGCTGCGATTTATCTTGAAATGTTTATTTGAAAACTTGTTGAGACACATGTGAAGCTTTTGATAAAAGAGTACTGCTTAATTGGAAAAAACAAGTTGATAGTAAAAGGATCATACCAAAGGAAGGGGCAGCTTTAAACAAACCCCTTCATCTCAGGTTTTCACAGAGGACCATAGAAGTGCAAGAAGAGCAAGGAAAAGTCTTATTCATCCAAGGATGCATCCACTCCTTCCTTTAGAGGTTCAGAGAAAAAATGAATTCTGCTTTTCTTTCTTGATCTACTAGTGTGTTTCACTTGGTTGTAACTGTGGCAGAGGATAATCTTCACAGACAGTTTTTCAACAAAGCAGTGTGTCTCTATCATCAGATGTGAAATTCCCCAAGTATATATTCCTTGGGGTTTCATAAACTGGTCATTTAGGTCCTCTCATGGCTAATGTAGTTTTTATTTAACCATTAATTTAGACTATGAAAAGATAATGAGAGTACTGGTTCAGGCCCAGATTGACATGGTTCTAGTCTCACCTAACTCCTGCCCTCAGTGTGAGGGCAGAGATGGATGTTACTTATATTCCCTTCTTTGATACTGCTCACCCTAAGCATAATTTCTTCCAAGACAGATATGCAGATCTGGATTGCTAGAGGTTTCAGTGTTGGTTACACCTCCCTAGCCTCTTTAGAATTGTTCATTGTCAGTTACGGCTGCAAACTCATTAGTCTTTATGCTGATCTCTTCAGTCTTGAGTGCTGCTTAAGTCCCAGCCATTGGTGTTAATGCATCAGGCCTGGTCTCACTCCTCACTGCTTCAGTCCTGTTCCAGTTTTCTGACTACTTGGTGTTTTAGCTCTTGGCCCCAAGGCTGTGATGTTGTACTCAGGGCCTAGACAATAATCAGTGCTGATTTCTTGCTCTTTGCCGTTGACAGCGTCAATGTCTTCAACAATGGAGACAATGGGTTTTGTCAGACCTAGGCCTTTCTATAGAAGGGCATGTTGCTGTTGTCACGGATAGCCCTCACTGCTCCCATTAGGCAATTGTAAATACTTTGGCCTTAACTTGTGGCCAAAATCCATTTCTTTACGTTGTGTGGCATCCTCTTCTTCACCAGCTGCAATACCTCTCAACTGTTCAGAATTTTGCAGAATGTCCAGATTTTTGGCTCATATTTTGGTCTGTTTCTCATAAAATCTGTGTTTTTCTGACAAATCATTGAGGACTGAAGTCACTACATAATGACAGTCATTTGAGTTTCAAACTTCATATCCCTCAGAAAAATGTATGCTAACACAAAACCTTTTATTCTAACAACTCTCTAAATTCATAAAAGCGATATTTAAAATTTGTCCCTATTTTGGTCCCCCCGCCCCTATTATTTTGGCTTTGTCTTGATTTCTTGTGATAAGAGGCTGAGAGGTATTCCAGCTGGTGCCAGTGATGAGTTTATCTTTCTATCAGTGGGACTGTCCCCTCCAAGGATGGTTAGAAAGTCTGCATTTAAGAGAAATATATTAACTCTCCTTTAGTCTCATACACTGGGCACATTTAGTCCCCTGCCATCTTACCCAGGGACTCAAAATCTGGAAAAATCCTTTAAGTGATTAAACAAAGGAGAAGATACCTTCTTATCCCACTACACAGCCAAAGCATATCTTGCAGAAGGTAATTCAGTCTCACCGCAGTTTCCTGTGTGGTTCTTCCTGCTAAAAAATGCTGGCAGTTATCATTAAGAAGGTACAAAAAGACACTAGTATCACAGTACCTTGCCCCAGGAAGCCCAGTATAGGTTCCTAAAACCTGGAATGGTTTGATTCTGCGTTCCCTTATTGACTCCAGTAATGGTGGTAGCAATATTCAGGAAGGCTCTTATTTCTCAAATCTGTTATCCACCCCCCAAATAAGGAGTTCTGGGATGTGGAATACTTTGATAAGTGAGTATATGAACCTGAAACCTTTTATATTCAAGTGCTGCATTAGCTTTCATATATGGCCAGTTACGAAAAAGATCTTGTGGATGAGTTGGCTGAGTCACTGGACAAGTTGTTAAATATAGACCTGAAATACAAATGTAATTCTCAAACAGTAACTATTTATTTTATTAGTTATTATTTATTTATTTGCAGTTTGTTAACCAGGAAAGTCCATTGGGCAAAAAATGAGCCCGTTTTCGATGGAGGCTCAGGGAGAAAAGCTCCATATACAAATATTACAAAGCCAATATTAACAAAGTTAACAAGCACAATACAATTTTCAAAAACTACTAAAGCACAGTAACATATAAGGCAGAATAATGAAACATTTGAGCAAGTTGTAACAAGGCATTGAATGAAATTTAAACACAAGTATTTTGGAGTACATAAGTATAATTTGGAGTGCAGGCATATATGCACCCATAGTTTTATGAGGTGAGAGGTAAAACAAATTAGAGGAGAGTAGAACTGTGAGAGGTGAACAGGTTGAGTTATCAGAAAGGAAAAAAAAGGGGAGGGAGTGAAAATTAAATGAAGGAAGTCATTAGGTTGAGTTTTGAGAAAGGAAAAAAAAAGTATGGGGGAGCAGAAATGAAATAGAGGGAGTCAGGTGGAATGAGAGCTTGAGCATTCCCAGTGAAAAGAGAGATGGGAATGGAGCATGGTCTTGAAGGCGGAGTGGTTTTGAGTGATTCGAATGTGGGGGAGGGGAGTGAATTCCATAGACAAGCAAGGGAAAAGACAGGAGAAATTGCCCTGGTGCATGTAAGGGTTTGTACACTTTGAGGAGATTCTGGTTATTGGACCTGAGTACTCTGACAGGATGATGCAAGTTGAGTATGGAGGACAGGGAAGGGCAGTTAGTGGGTTTGAAAATGAGTTTGTGAGCAGTACACAGTTTAATGTAATAGAGATAGTGGAGGAGTTCCAACCAGTTCAAGGAGTGGAGTACATCACACTGGTGGGTGGAGGATTTGGTCCTAGTAGCAAATTTAGAGATTTTACTGTAGCAGGATGACAGTTCTGACTTTAGGGAGGATTGAAGGTTGGTGAGGAGAGGGGCATCATACAAGAGAGAGGGGATGAGGTAGGAAATCTAGAGTATATGTTATTATGAGGGAGTGAGATAACGGCTGTGACGATACAGCATTCTGAGCCTTTGGTGTGTTTTCTTAATACTTGTTTGTATACGAATGTCAAACTTTAAAATGTTCATCAATGATAACACCTAGAAGTTTTGTATGGGAGATGATTTCAATGGGAATCTTATTCTGACTGACTATGGAGAAGGAATTTTTATCAATAGAGGCGTTTTGAGATGGGGTAAAGATTATGATTTTGGTTTTGGATGCACTTAGAGCAAGGTGATTATTCAGCATCCAAAACATAGTACAAGAGAAGGCATCTTGTGTTAATTGATTGAGTATGGGGAGGGACTGAGCATAGAAAATGATGGTGGAATTGTCTGTGTATTGGACAAGTTTGGTATTAGGAATATACTGATGAAAATTATTAATGAAGATGTTAAAAAGTAAGGGACCTAGTACTGAGCCTTGTGGAACTCCTGTTGGGGTGTGAAGGAAGAAAGAGGTACTATTGCTCCACTTGACAGCTTGTTGTCTATTAGAAAGGTAACTGGAAAACCAGTTATTGGAAGAGAGAGAGAGATTGAGAAGACAGAGTTTGGACAAGAGAAGGTTGTGAAAACAGTATTGAAGGTCTTTGATAAGTCTAGGAGAAGGGTAGATACAATGTTGCCTGAATCTCAGGCATGGTTAATGATGTCAAGGAAGGACAAAAGGGCAATGGTATTACTATGTCCAGGTCTAGATCCATGTTGAGTTGGGGAAAGAAGTTGATTGTCTAGGAGGTAGGGAAGGAGTTGCAAGTGTATGCATTTTTCAAGGACTTTTGAGATAGGGGATGGGATGGCTATAGGACAAAAGCTGGAGATTTCAGTATTGTTTCCTCCTTTGTGTAAGGGAATGATAAATGCTTTCTTCCAGAGGAGGGGTACATGGGATTCTTTGATTGAACGGTTAATAAGTATGATGATGGGAAGAGCTATGCCATCAGCAGCTAGCTTGTGAAAGTTAGATTGAAGGTTGTCTGGAGCATGAGAGCATGGTTTTAGTTTTAGCAGAAGTTTTTTATGGTGTGTAGAGAGACGGGTTGTATGGTAAAGGGGGAGATGAGTAGTGTTGATGTTAGTGAGACTAGAGTTGTAGGTGTGGGATGAGGGTGAAGTAGAAGTGTTACTGGAGAATGATGTGGTGAGCTTGGCTATTGAATCAATAAAGAAGGAGTTGAACTGGGTAGCTAAGATGTGATCTGGAGAGTTAGGGTCAGGGCAGGGATTGTCTTTTTTGCCAGGAGAGAGAAGAGCAGATATATTGTTCCAAAATGTTTTGGGGTTGGATCTAAGATTGTTTTGAAGCTTGAAGTAGTAGGATGTTCAGTCTGAAGCAATTTGTTTTTTCACTTTATTACGAAGTTGCTTATATTCAGTAAGGGTGTTATGTGTTTTAGATTTTTGGTAATGCTTCCAAGATTTGTCTCAGAGATGCATGAGTGTAATAGTTGCTTTAGTTAAGCAAGGGATGGATTTGGTTTTGATTCTTTTAGTTCTGGGGGAGAAAAGCTATCTAGCAGGTTATTGAATGTAGTATTGAAGTATGTAACAGCATCATACAGAGGGAGAGTTTCTACAGGGTTCAAGTTCATATGTTTTAGTGAGTCAGAAATAGCTAGAGGGTTGACTTTTTTTAGGGTATGAGTTGTGATGTAGTTGTGGTGAAGTTGGAGGGAGGATGGTGAGCAACGAGCAAAGGCAGGAAGATGATCGCTGAGGGAGTCGAGTAGGGTGCCATTGTCAGAAATGGAGTTGGGGTAAGAAACTAATATCCAGTCCAGAATAGTACTGGAGTTGTCTTTATTGAATCTAGTAGGAGAGGTAATTATTTGGGTGAGGTTGTATATTTTTAAATTCTGAGGTGATGTAGTTGATTGAATAGAAGTCCAGTTTATTTTTACATCACCTAGGAGTATAGTTTCATTGCTTATATTGGATGAGAACCATGACAGGATATCTTCAAGAATGGGGCTATTTCCTGGTGGAATACATAGGGCAGTTATACATATTTTTTATGGTTATTAATTTTTAGTTCAGCTGTTACATATTGGGGTATAGGCTTGGTATAGGGTGTCACTGTTAGGGAACATGAGAAAAGTAGTGACTCCCCCACCTTTTTTATAGTTCTGTCATTTCTTATGATGTTGTAGTTGGGAGGGATAATTTCAGAGTCTTTTATGTGGGGTTTTAGCCATGTTTCAGTGATAGAGAGAACATGGGATAGCCAAGCATGAAGGGTAGGAAGTTTATTGCATAAACTTTCACTGTTAATGTTAGCAAAAATGAGAGATTTATGGTGAAAGGGTGAAGAAGACAAGTTAGGATTGGAAGCATGGTTGTCTGTAGGTCCGGGATTAGGATGTATGTCACCAGAGAGGATGATTGAGATTAGCTGGAGTAGAACAGAGGCAGGGTCTTTCGATTCATTGGAGTTGGAGACTTGGACTTGAGACCAGGGTAGCTGGAGAGGTATGGACTGTGAGGGATTGGGACTGTATTACAGATATCAGAACGAATCTTTATAGTAAAGAGTAGAGAATCATTGTAGTAATAAAAGTGAGGAGAGATATAAGTTGAGAGGTGAGATTTTAAAGCATATATTGAAGTTGTATGATAAAGAGGAAAGCAAGAAAAGTCAGGTAGTCTGGTAAGATGGAGTAGGCAGTAGAGGAGGAAAGGTAGACATATTAATGGTAGAGTAAGTGCAGATTTGATATGCATGGTAATGTAAGGTTACAGTATACACTGAAGATGTGCAGAGGGGAGAACGAATTAGCAAAAGGTAAAGTGGTGTGCGGTCTTTCATAGTAAGAATGGAAAATGAAGGGAGGTAAGAATATGAAAGGGGAGGGTCCTGGGTAATGGAAGCAGGATGGGTTAGTGGATAAGAAAGTGGGTGGGGACTGTTCTGATAGGCTGAGTGCTAGAGGGGGTGTGGTTTTGGGGTTATAAGTGTTGAGGTACTGGGGGTGGGAATTGGGGGTAGGGTAGGGAAGCAGAGTGAGCCCTAAGGGTGAACGGAATGGGCAGAGCTGAGAAGGAGAAAGGAGCAGAAGAAACCAATAAAAACAATCAGTGATATAGGCACTCTCAAGCACTCAAAGGTACTGACAAGCTCGGTGGTATGTTATTTATGAGTTAAGGTTTGGTCTAATTCAAGGAGACTTGCAACAGGTGTAACAAATGAGCAAAAAACTATAGGAAAGGATAACAGGCCTTAGAGCCGCAGGGAGCAGGGAACTAGATCGTTGAAAAAAAGGGAGGTGACTATGCACATAGAGAGCCAAGCAAGGTATGGGCAATTAAAACATAAACTATCATTTGCTCTGAAGTCACATCTAAAATGTTAGCCCTTCTTGTGTTACTAATGCTTTTTTTTTCTTTAAAAAGTAATGAGTCCTTCTAATTTTACCAGTTGAATGCCCTAAGAAATGACCTTGTCTGAGGGCTGTGAGTGAGTCAACTATTGTTAACTCAGAGACAGACAGGAGGGGTACTGGGGATAAATCACACAGAAGAAAAAAAAAACAAATTGGCAAATATTTTTTTAGAGACTGGAATGGCTAGAATTACAGTTTAGCGTGGAGTGTTTTACAGACTTTAAGGGTAGAAACCAGAATGCTTCTGGTTGGGGGGCGAAAATGTCAGAGGGCTGTAAGTGATTGAGTCAGCTAATGTTGACTCAGAGACGTACTGGGAGGGTAGTGGGGATATATCACATAGAACAAAATGGATAAATGTTTCTTTAGAGACTGGAAGGGCTAGAATTACAGTTTAATGTGGAGTATTTTTACAGACTTGAAGGGTAGAAATCAGAATGTTTCTGCATGGGGGGGCTGAAATCCCTGCTGCTGTCTCATGCATTTATGTTCAGTACATTAAGGATTACAGCAAAAAACACAACCTATGAATGCCTTTTGCATTATAATGAGACATACATTTAAGTTCTGCAAGGTTCTTCAGTACAAATGGAAGTCTCACTGGCTTTACTTATGTTAGTGGTGTTATTTGCCAAAGGATAGGTGCCACAAATTCTATGAGACACAACTGGCTTGGGGATTTAAGTTCTGCAAGGTTCTTCAGTACAGTTGTAAGTCCCACTGGCTTTACTTATGTTAGTGGTGTTATTTGCCACAGGATAGGAGCTGTGAATTCTATGAGACACAACTGGCTTGGGGATTTTAGTTCTGCAGGGTTCTTCAGTACAACTGGAAGTCCCACTGGCTTTACTTATGTTAGTGGTGTTATTTGCCACAGGATAGATGCCATGGATTCTATAAGACACAGCTGGCTTGGGGATTAAAGTTCTGCAACATTCTTCAGTACAGCTGGAAGTCCCACTGGCCTTACTTATGTTAGTGGTGTTATATGCCACAGGATAGGTGCCACAAATTCTATGAGACACAACTGGCTTGGGGAGATAAACTTGCCATGAGACCAGCAGGGGAGGATTCCTAGTTTAAAGATGGCACCTGTTTAAACTACCTGTTTAATTTTCAATTACAATGTGCTCCTAGCTTATAAATCCACAGATGGAGACCTTATCCCTGTATTTTGTGTTCTATAAACTCCTTAAGGGTGATCTGTGCCTTACTTTCCTGGCTATCAGAGATCTGGCAATCCAAGACTTCATATTTATCCACAAATCAAACAGTCTAAGACTAAAGATCTGAATCTGCTTCAGCAAATAAGCAAATCACAATGAAGATACAGATTTGTCACACAACGACTAACTCATCTCTGGAATAAGCTTCCACTCCAGATCAAGCAATGTGACACACTATATTTCTTTAAGAACAAACAAGGCAATTGGATTGGTATGCATAAATTCACTCCTCCTGTATGATCAGCCTATTTCACTTTGAAAAAAGAGCCAAGGTCTAAGGGTGGGTACTGGTAAGGTGTAATGGGCCCATGGCTCAGTTCCCTTGTATATTTTATGATTTTATGATACAAAGATAAAATGAAAACAAGAGAGAGAGAGATGGGCAACATGCAGCCATTAATCATCATGCCCAGCTCTGCCTTACAACTTTTGGTCACAACTTTAAGGAATTCTTCCCCGGTCTCCAGTTTAATGATTCCATATTGTTTGCAGCCATGGGTAAGGAAAATATGGAAGACATTGCATAGTTGTTAGCATTAAGTCTGTGACTTCACAATGACCCTTATTTTTGTACCAACATGACCAAAAGCCAATTGGAAAACAGCACAGTGAAAGGAAACAAAGTTCCAGTAGGAATTTTTATAATGAACACTGGCAGATGGACATCAATAATCAGAAAAATCAGAGATTCTGTAGCTTTCCTTCTGGAGGCAGCTGCAGAACCTCTGAAGATTTTTTGACTGCCCCAGTTTGATGGCAGTTGTGAATCACTTTTCCATCCATCTCCCTGTGCTGATGGCCATCACAAAAGATAGAAAAATAAGAGTTATCATTCTGAGAGGTTACACCATTTTTTTCACAATAGTCTCCAGCAGCATTCACTCCCATTACCTAACATCCAACTCCAACAAAAGAATGCAACTGAACAAGATCTTAAATCTGCTCTGAAAAGGGGCCATCTAAGAGGTCCCACCAAAGCATATAGGACCAGTTACAACTCAAACTTCTTTTTAGTTCCCCTTAAAAAAGGCATGTGCATACACACACACACACACACACACACACACACACACACACACACACACACAAAATCATCCAGGCAATTTGTTAACTTATGGATAGGGGACCATCAATGTCAGTTATGGGTGCTTTTATCTGGTTTCACTTCAGCTCCAGAGTATTCACCAAATATATGTTTGCATAACAAACCAAAGACTACAAGGTGTCGAGATTTTACTTACATAGACAGTTGGGTCCCAGCCCCCAACCCTACCATGAATGCACTAGTCTCATTGTTGGAATCATGTCTTCAGTTCTGCCTAGGATTTGCAAGAACAGTGAACACCTCCAAGTCCTAAACAGATCATTACAGACTCTTATATTTATCAGGAGAATGAGCTGAGCTGAATTCTGGTGGCTAAGAAAAGAAAATGTAAAAAGGTTATTCAACTGGATATTTTGGGAAGTGAGATACAAGTGTTTAACTATGACACTTAGCAGACTTGACGATAAATTTGTATGTGACAGAAAAGGCATCAGTGTAATTGTGGAGGAGATTTTTATGGAAGTAAATTAAACCAGAATGAGACAGGAAAACCAAACTTTTGAGGAATGGCAGAATCCTAGACAGTGTGAGATGAAGTGCTGGAATCTTAGGGTACTGGGAAATGAAACTGAGATATATAAAATGAGGAAGTAAAAACGGCCTTGAAGAAACCGAAAAGGGAGGACAGCCTCAAAAGAGTGTGGATCAAACTGAAAAATGTTCAGGACTGTGAGGAAGATGTTGGCCTAATAATCATGTACTGAATAATGCTACAGTAAAGGAAAAGATGCCCAACTTATTTAGTACAGTGAGGGTATTACTTTTTTTCTAAAGACAGAATAAAATGATAGACACCCAGGGAACTATCACCTATTTCCTTAATCAATTCAAATGAAAAGATTATGGTGGGATTTCATTATATAAATTGGAGAAAAGGTAACTAAAATAGTCTGATGAGATCAAAGAGGTTTTGCTGAAGGGTGCATGGCAGAAAGGTTTCATGACAGAAAGTAACTGTAACAATTTAAGTAGGTTTATGGAAGAGCACAATGTAAAATCTCAAAAAAGTGGTAGCCATCTCTTTTAATAATCAAAAGGCATTTGACTCTGTAGAGTAGACATTTTTTCAAATGGTATTAGCAGGAATAAGGATTAGTGAAATATTTTAGAAGCCAGTACAATACCCTAAGATCACATTAAGTATTAAGACTAGTCACTGAAAGGAAATCATGTTGGAAAGATGGATAAGTCAGGGGTAACCGTACTCCATCAGCTATAGAAATGCTGGCATAAAAAGTCAAGGGTTTTCTAGGGTAAAATACATGGCAATTGAATGTTATTTAAATCTTTGTAGATGGTTGTATGCTAATTTTGGACAGGTTAGACCAAATGCACCCAGGATAAGGAGGACGTTTAAGTCTTTTAGGCCTGAGATAGATCTTGAATACAACAGGACAAAGAGTATATAAGTTAAGAACAGTAAACCAGAAAATCCTTTATGAAAGATATGAGTATAAGAAAGTATGTGTAAAATACTTGGGTATATGGGTTGGGGAAATGTTGGAAGAAACTACAGATATGAATTATTTCAGCAAACTATAGCATAATTCACAGAACCTCAGTAGGCAGAATAATAAGGCTCAGTCATTGGCAGACTACATGAATATAACCTAGATTATGGTATTACCTAATAATGTGTAATGTGTGCGCAGACACTCACCTCTGAAATGCAATAGGAGGTGGCTTCCAAAGAATCAAACTCATTGTAATAGATTTGTTTCTGGAAACAGATTTTAGGATGACTAAGTAAAGGTTACAACTAATGAGAGCCTTGGGGCATGCCTCATTTTCAGTGGTACTTGTTTCAAGCCTCTACACCTCACCTCTTAAAGTAGGAAGACAGAAATGGGATAACTTAGAAGAAATAAAAAGTACAATACATTAGGAAGAAAGAATAGAAGAGAATGTTTTGAGCTATATAAATAGACATACATATACACAAAGAATTTTTAAGTGGTGTGAATTGCTTGGAATTCATATTAAGAATCTGATGAAGGCAGTCATTTTGAGCAATCCAGCTGCTAAGGTGGGGGACAAATAATGTCCTGGAAGAGGTAGAAGTAGATAGGGGGATCATGTTGTCAAATGATTTTTTTGTATTCAGATGCTAATGAAGGAGATAAATGTTTGTTATGCCTTGAGAGATTTTCAGCAGTATGTTATGCCCAAAATTAATAGTTAAGGTCTGAATACCCAAAGGTGGGTATAAAAAGTAATTTAAATTACAAGGCATTTTAGTTACATATACAATGCAATTTTATAGTTATGAAAAATAATACGGATATATAGTCTAATGGAAGAAACAGTAGCTGTGGGAAATTGTAAAAATGATTGACTATCTAGAAGTGTGGTTCATCAACAGATTAAGATGAAATACAGTGGAGGCATTTCTCAGATAGAAAGGGTAGAGGTATTAAAAGGGTCCAGTAGTAACAAAACTATCATAATTGCATGGTACAGTAGATGCGCATGATCAATCTTTTGGTTCTGAACCCCAGCACAGGCAAATATATTTTAGGGAAGGAACATGCTGCAGAGGTGGAAAGCCTTGTGTGGGCATGGTTCATGTGTTTTAAGATTGTGTGCAAGTGAAAGAACTGTGTGGAAAACTAAAACAAAGTATCTGAATGGCCATTGGAGAAACCAGGTCCACAAAACTGGAAATGTGTAGTTCTCAAGACAGGGAGAAAATACAACATAAGATAGAGAGAGAGAGTGTGAGAGAGAGAGAGAGAGAGAGAGAGAGAGACGATCTGCTACTGTCAGTGGACAGGTTAGGAGTATCATAGTTAAGAGCTGAAAAAATTAGTTAAACTGGGATGTGAATACAGTGGGGGAATCTCAGAGTATGCAGAAGTCTTTTTAGCCCAGGTGGAGAAAAGACAGAAGGACACAATTTGTGTAAGATTCAACAAGGTGAACTGCAAAAACTAAGAAGACTAACAGTTGAAAGTATTCCTAGATGCAGTTTGTATGAAGGCTTACAATAAATGCCATATGTCAAAGGCTGAAGTTCATGCTTGTATAAATGTGTTGTTTCTAACTCTGTTATATTTCTGTAAGCACCTTGTGTATAAAATTAATTGTATGCATCTGGCAGTACTCGAGTGTGTATAACATTTTTAATTTTTACATTATATACAATTCTGAAACTGAAACTGAAATTCTACTGCAGTATGAACGTTTTAGATAATGGAATGTAGTAACAAAAGGGTTGTCATTTACAGAACTCTGTGTTATTTTAAACTGAACTCTACAGGAAATATTCAGTACAATCATTAGTCTATCTCTTCTAAAAGCAGCTGTTTATTTGAGAGGAGCATTTGTTATTGAAATACCTTGTAGCTTTCCAATATTCAAATACTGGCTGATTTTCTTTATCTGTCATATGAGTGCAAGAAACGAAAGAAAGATGCTTATAGAAGACTTGAGGAGCTGAATTTTCAAATAGAAATTCTACAGGCTTGTGAGCCACATATCTAAAATGTTTAGTGTCAGTAAATTTCAAAGCTATTTCTGCAAAGGCAAGCTGCATTTTCACCACATTTTGATATCTGTGCATCTTCTGTTACAGAATGAATGTTAAAATAATGCTGAAATTATTTATTGTCAGTACATTGCTCATACTACAAAACAGAAACACATCATTTCCAAGATTAGAATAAAATATATGATATACAGTTAGCTGTTTTAGATATTTTTGACTAAATGTCAGGCAGAAAATGTAATTATTCGTAAGGTGAGAATTCTACATGGCTTACTTCCTAGTATTAATGTCATTCTGACTTAAAAAGAAAAAACGTTTTTTAAACCCACAGTATTTGCCTCAGTGTTCAAATGTCAGTTATTATTAAACGTACTTCTACCAAAAAATTATGTATGCTGTCTATGTATTCCAACCTACTTATATGCAGTAACAATTAATGTTTCTGTTGCCATACAGGGTCCATTATCCCTTTATTAATAGTTTAGATGCTTTGCAGTTATAACAGAATTGTATGTTCCTTGGAATATCCATTTAGGAATTAAGGACCATGCAGCACTGCCTTTTAGATTAGCAAATGAAAGGATATGGTAGCAAGAAGCACCAATGATGGACGCTACTGTTGTAGCTTAGGAAACACTGTCTTGTTATAATTATGAGGCTAATGTAGTTGGTATCTTCTATGTGCGCTACTCTAGTATGAATAAATACTGGCATTAAGTGCAATGCATGCATGTGGAGGGTGATGTGTTCTGCAAAGGAAAACAATCATCCCTAAATAAACGTAATGTGGCCAATATATGTATATTAGTCATCCTAATGTCCTAATTCTATAGGAAATGAGAAACAGCATCAGCTGCAGTGGTACCACATGCCACTTCCATCCTCTTAAAAGAACATCCTACCTCCAATGATGCTGGGTATCTAAGGTCATCATGACAGAATTTATGTGAGAGTGCCTGGGTGTGTGTGATACCTATCATTGAGGTGATCAAATGGTGCAATCATCTCACTGAAAATAATGGGCACATCTGATCAAAAATCAGTCGATCAAATTCTGACAGCTTTTGTTCAGTGGGAGATTGGGAACAGTGGAGATTGGAGAAGTTGTCCTTTCCACTCTGTAGAGCAGTCTCAGAGTTTATCTACATAATTAGAAGTGGGTGTGGGGGTGCAGGGGGGCTTGCCCCAACACTGCTTTGTGGGGGGGGGGGATTTTTTTGATGAAGTGAAGCTTGAGGAGTTTTTTCTAAATCTTCTAAAGTCCATTGATTTGAGTAGATTGTCTCTTTAACATCTCCCTCATCCTCTGTCTTAAACATAAAATTCTGCACTGTTACTACCCCTCATAAAGAACAAAACAAGCCATCATATGGCTCACCAAAATGCTCTCAAAAGTTATACTACACAGTTTTAAACTCCCTATATGTGGGGACATTTACCCCAATCCTGGCTCTATAAGCCAAAATTTAAACCTATAAATGACTAACATATATTAGCTACAGGCAGTTCTTCTCCTTTAGTCAAAACACATTTTTCCTCTCCTGGATCCTATAATACAAACATGAAAAAATTCTCTACCGGATCAATCACCCACACCTTGATATACCCTACTCACACACAGTCACCCTTGTACCCAACCAGACAATTAAATCTAGTAACATTAAATCTCTTTAACATTTGCAATAAGATCACAGACCTGTATGCCTGGATATCAAACTACACCCCAAATATCCTAGCCCTCACTGAAATATGGCTTAAAATCACTATAACAAAAATACAACCTCATGGTTACAACACCATATGTAATGACCGACGTCACAAAAAAGGAGGTAGAGTAGCCTTACTCCACCCCAACTTGTATGGCCTCTCCTCCTATACCAATATTATTCCCAGATTTCAGGCACCAACATGTTTATAACACGATTAAAACCAAATAGCAACAAAACAATTTGTATTATTTTACTCTACACCTCCCACCCAGCTAATAACATTCGGATACTTGAGGAATTTCTTTCCTGGTTATCCAGCACTACAACATATGAAAAAACATCATCCTAGATGTCAATATTGATTGGCAAAATGTAACCTTTACCTGTATCAAACAATTTGGCATGACTCAAGTTATCACAATATCCACTAGATACAAGAAAAGCAATGATAAAGGCTCTAGTTTTGATTTGATAATAGTCTCAGACCCTAGTAAACACATTATCGGTGGAACCTACTGCAACTCTCTAAGTAACCACCTCTAAGCATATACTTGTAGAATTACCACCCATCTTCCTAATACCCACCAACTTAAAATAACCCAAAACCTTACCAAGTTTAACAAAGACATATTCACCACCATCCTGTCTTTTAACTAGTCCATTCTAAAATCTCTCCCATCAGATGAAGCTGTAACAGTCTTTAATAATTTAGTCCTTAAGACCTTAAATAGAATTGCCACTCTACAAAAAAAAAAAAATACAGATAACCCAAGGAAAAACTGTCTTAATTCCTAAAACATTTTCACTGATATATGGAACTTGATAACCAAGCTAGAAACAAGTGCATGAGGGCAAAAAGAAAAAAAAAATACAGTCATCTACAACTTAATCACAGAAAAATGTCTCAAAAATTCTCATCCTCAATACATTCTCTACTCAATCCTGGGTCAAACAAAACTAGTTCTCTTCATAAAATTGTTCTCCCATTGAAATATCTACATAATTTAATCCTACATTATAGAAAGTATAGCTGCCCACACCAATAACATACCACCCTCTCCTACTCAATCCAACAACATGTCAAATATTGTCCCTCAAAAACCCTCCTACTCAGTGAAAAGCAGGAGTCCAATCAATCTTCAGTCACATATACTAACAAATCTACCCTAAAATCTGTACCAACATCTACTATAAAAAAAAAATTCTACTCAAACTTAAACCATGTTCTATAGCTTCATCTTACACCAGAATACTTCAAGATGGCTGCTGAAGCCAGTTCTTACTCAGTAAGTTTCTTAATCAACAGTTATATGCAAAAATCATATGTACCAAACATATGGAAAAAATCCTGTATTAACCCAGTCCATAAGGGGGAAACTCAACAGAAGTCTCTAAATTCTGACTTATTGCTAGCCTCTCTTCTCCAAATAATCCTTGAAAACGTGTCCATTAACAACTTCTTTATCACCTCCTCACAGAGCAGCTCGTAAACAGTAATCAACACAGATTCTGCCCAGGTCATAAATGAAATACTTCATGGACAATATAAACAAAAGCAGGGACTCTAGCAAACTTATCTCTTGCCTATTTCTAGATTTCTCCAAAACCTTTGATAACATTTCAGATAGCATATTCCTACTAATCAACCAGCCCTGAAAACAGATGGCGCTGGAGTGCTGGGTCCATACCTGGCAGTTGCTGGCACTGGGAGCCAAGGGAACTATGCCATGATGAGTAGGAGGGCCAATGCAGTGAAGCCCAGGGTGAGGGCCCAGGTGGAACCACCATGGCTGCAGATCTTGGTAGTAGTAGCAAATATTCAAATGAGAGCTTTGAAGGACAAAGTAAAGAAGGGTTCCATGGGAACAGAAGTTGAACATGGGTCAGTCGGTCCTGAGATACAGGCAAGTGCTGTTCTGAAGGGATGGGGCATGGCCTCTGTCACCCTTGGATGATCGAAAGAGAGTCAGGTTCAGATCCCTGAATCCAGAGAGGTGGAGATGGGCACCTTGCAGCATCCAGTGCGGTGACACAAATGATCCCAGAATGGCCAGTGGGGGCCCCCTGGGAGAGTTCTCTTTTCTTTGTAAAGGGCAGGGTGCACTGGAATGAGTTCTCCCAAAGAGAGGTGCTTTTGCCCTGGAAAGTATTGCAGTTCCAGTGGCATCAGGTGAGCTCTCACCAGCCCTTGAAAATCCATGGGAGAGGGTGTAAGCCTCACACCAGGCCATACCCATATCCGCAGCAGATCTCCAAGATGAACAGCCTCTGGCATGTTAGAACAATGTAGGTAAGGGAAATCAGCAAAGCCAAATCCATAATTTCAGGATAAGAATTAGCTCTAAGGGCTGGGTCAATCAGGCAGGGCATGAAGTGGGGCTGGGCGCATACTGTGGCTGGACAAGGCATTGCCACCTTACCTTGCCCCACTCTCCTCTCCCAGGGGGGAGGTGAGGGATGACTCTGTCAACTCTAGATGTGTGCGGTGCCTTTTCTGTGGATCACCCTGGCTGTGGCAGGCACTGGTCTTGATCGGCATCCCGCATTATCCAACAGCTAGCAGATGACTTACAACTGGTGTGGACCAGGGGAATCCAACTGTTTAATTAAAACAAACCATCGGGAAGGCCTTAAGTGGGTGTTGACCCGATGTGATTTCTGCCCACTGCTCTGAATGTCCAAGTGATGAAATTCAGTGAAGAGTGGGTAAATGGCAGGAGTAACTATGACTCTCTTAAGGTAGCCTAATGCCTTGTCATCTGATTAGTGATGCACATGAATGGATGAACGAGATGTCCACTGTCCCTATCTACTATCTAAGGAAACCACAGTCAAGGGAACGGGCTTGGCAGAATCAGCAGGGAAATAAACTCTGTTGATCTTGACTCTACTCAATCTAGATCTATTTTCACCTGTCCACTCCCTATCTACACTAGCTTAAAAGCTACCTATCTGACAGACAACAAACAGCCATGTGGCAACATACCATCTCTCCTTTCCTACCTGTAACCACTGATGGACCACAAGGTTCAATATTTGGCCCCATTCTTTTTAACATTTTCATTAATGACTTTCACACCTCTGATAGGCAAGCATCACTTATACAATATGCTGATGACTCAGCACTAATATGATCATCAGACAATCTGGCTTGTCTTCTACAAATCACGAGAAGCTCTCACTTCTGTTGAAAACTTGCTTCACAATGCACAACTACTGCTTAAACTGAAAAAAAAAACTACTCTTATCCCTCCCTAAAGCACAGCAGAAAGATAAATCCAGTTTCAAAATAATCTCACTTAACAATACAGAGATAGAAGTGATATCCCAAACAAAACTACTTGCAGTGGCAGTTGAGAGCAACCTTAAAGTTGTGACCTATGAGCAAAATATCACAAAAACTCTTAACAAAACTAGACATGTTATATAGACACAAGTATTTTTTACTAACTCCACAAAAATATAACATAATAATGATGTACCTCATTCCCTCTCTTTTATATGGTGCCCCTAGTCTTAGCAACTTGCAAGGTTCTGTTAAAGTCAAACTTGAATTAAATTATAACAGAGTGGATAAATTTGCTGCTGATAAACAATATTACAAACATCACTGCAAAGCCTTCAAAATCTTAAAATGGCTCTTTGACTTTGTTCAACTAGTCACAATCCACAGTGTCATACATAAACCCCTGGACTGCCCAGAATTAAACTCTATTTTACCTACTTATCACTCAAATAAATCCCCTTTGTTCACATGGCAAGCAACTTTTCAACATCTATAAACCTAAAAAGTCAACAGAAACAGACTCTTCTCTTGGCCTGTAACCATATAATAGAATTCTCTTCCATATGCTATTACATTAACAAACAAATCTGTCCTGTAAACACTTAGTAAAAGACCACTTATCTCTTGGCTCTGTTCATGGTTCTCTCCTGGCCGAAATGTGTAATTCATTATCACCACTATGATTCACTGTCCACACTAACTTCTCATGCTCAATCTCTCCTACCCTCTCTTCCTCTCCTTGCTCTATATCTATACTATAAGCAATACTTTCCAAGCACATCTGATGCCACTGTAGATAATTAAGCATACCTAGTAAGAACTGTAAATATTATGCCTCAAGCTAAAACTGTAAATTGTGTTTTATCATTTTTTTCTTCTTCTCACTCTAATATTTGTATTTTCTCTCCATCACAACCTTATAAATAACCAATAAAGAAGTCAAACAAGATGCTGCTTCACAGGTGAACGCCCCTGCTCAGAAAAAATATAAGAAGAAGTATAAATGAAGAACTTGTACTGAGCAGGAGTGAAAGTGAGGAAATGACGAAAAATGATAATCCCAAATGTAAAATCCACGTATTTATTGCAGACAGAAATAAACGGATAAGCTCTTTCACTGTATTAGCTTCTTCAGATCCATGAAACAAACACCTAATGCAAACTTATTATATATTGAAAGCACACAGATACAATTAAACAATTAACCTATGCCTAGCCAGGGGAGGGAGTAATCAGATCTGCTTGCGCAGTGGCAACGCTTGAACATCGAGGTAAGCAGGAAATAGCTGCAGCTCCTCATTGACTTTTTTCATCCAGAGGAAGCTAAATTAACTGATAGTATTAACATGACACAACAAGTGCTTTTTGCGAATTTCCTAGCGAAGTAGTACAACCACTTTTCGAGAATGTTTTGGACAGTGTGCTAGCGTTTGAACGCAAATTGCTTCAACAAAAGAGGCATAAGGCTACTAGAGACATTACCGATTTTAAACTGGGCCATGTGTTTATGTGGCCCAGAAATGCTAATAATATTACTTCTTCTTCTACTGCTTATACAAATAGGAGGCTTGGCTCGGACAGACTTGAGCATGACCCTGCTATTAAGGACAATAATAACATGAACAGTGATGTTAATACTAGGACCTTGGAAACTGAAGTTGCTGGTACTGCGACTAAATGTGATAATGTTGGTATTGTGACTAAATGTGATAATGTTGTTAGTACAGAGCTTCATAGGTCTGAAACTTGTATAGATAACACTACAGGGAAAGCTGTGGGTGGTCCTCTGATCAGTGGACAGTCACTTGTCAATGAAGCTTTTGTGCATGATTTTAATGATTCCAATGATGTTATACATATTATGCACCCCAGTATGCAGCCAGGCACTAATCTATATCCTGAAGTGCGCATTAACAGGGACAAACCCACATCTTTGGCTAGCAAATCTGAAGTTGTGGTTAGACCAAAGATAAGGACAGAACAGGTGGACTTAAGTAGTAATATTAGCCCTGATTTGTCTTTTCCTCTGCTTACACGCCTGGAGAAGGGCCCACGGAGGTCACGCTCCATGAGTCGAGGCAGACAGAAAAGGAAGTTGTCAGGGGAACCTTTATCTCGTCAGACTTTGAAAAAGATGTGGACCAACAAACATTAGTATTGACGATATTAGACTGCTGAGTAAAGGGTTGAATTTTATTCCAAAGACACAGAGTAGGCTGACGGATACAGTTACAGATCTTAGATTGTTCTGTAGAAATGTTATGTTAAAATATTTATTCAAGGGTCCCAGTAATGTATCAGTAGATAATAGGGAGTTCGCTTTTAAGAATCTGAGTGAGTTTGTGCCCACCAACCACCCTATGGTAGAAGCTTTTTTAAAGTTGACGGAAGATGAACTATATAGCTTTTATAACAGTAGGAGAGATAGGAGATCCATGAGGTCTGATAACCTTACTTATAAGGAGAGGTTAAGCTTAAAGAAATTGCAAGATGATTCCACCATCATTATAAGGCCAGCAGATAAGGGAGGCAGGATCGTCGTCATGGATATTCTGCATTATAATGCTACCATGGATATGATGCTGCGTGATAAGTTCTATGAAGTGATTACAGTAGATGATGTCAATGACACTATTAGGTATGTTGGCTTCACACTCCTGGATATTTTTAAGAGCAACTTAATAGGGAAGGAATTATATGAGTATCTCTGTATCCGGGTGCCTGTTATCCCTGTGATACATGGGCTACCCAAGATACATAAAGACCCTAAAGATCCACCCATGAGACCAATTGTCTTTGGTCGTGGGTGGGTAACAGAGCATCTATCTGTCTTCATAGAAAAGCATTTGAGGCAGGTTCTGAATAACAATACCTTTGTTCTATGAGACTCAAAGCAGTTCTTAATTGACCTCTATGAATGTATTAAACAACAAGGAATGGTTGCTGACTGTATATTTGTAACCTTTGATGTGCAGTCACTTTTCACAGTTATACCGAATGGAATAGGACTTACTTATGTCTCAGAATATTTAAGGGAACATAGTGGCTACTCAGATGTTAAGATTGACTTGATAACACACTTTTTAGAAATAGTCCTTGAAAATAATTTATTTATGTTCAAAGATGTTATTTATAGGCAGTGTGATGGCGTAGCTATGGGCACACCTTGTGCGAACAGCTACGCCAACATATTTTTAGCCCATTGGGAGGAACATGTGCTGTTTAGTAAAACATTGTTTATGGAGCATGTAATATTTTATCGGCGATTTGTGGATGACCTTTTTGTTTTATGGAAAGGGACATTAGCACAATTACAATCTATGTTTACGATGATGAATAATTTAACTACTTTCTTCAAGTTTACCATGCATTTCTCTGAGCATAGAATTGAGTTTTTGGATTTGTTTGTTGAAAGGTTACCTAATGACATCATTAATACAGGGGTATTTCGTAAGGCCTGTCACTGTAATTCGTTACTTATGAGAACAAGCATGCATCCACCTTTCATATTCAGGAATATTATGAGAGGACAGGCAATTAGGGCCTCCAGATTAAACCCTATGGATATAGGGTTCACTGATGAATTAGACAGCTTGACTAGGAGGTTGATAGAAAGGGGGTATAATGTGAATGAGATCAATCAACATGTAGATGAAGTACACAATCTACATTTAACTGTAGCCAGCCCTTATTTTGGACCTACTTATCCCAGTGCCACTGGGGATAGAAAGATTGATCACAGTGTTAAGTTTTCTACTACTTTTTCGTCTGATCAATTTGAAATTAAGGAGATAGTTAGTAAGTTCTGGGGAGTCCTGCGGGTCGATGATGACCTTAGGCAGATTGTAGGTGAAGCCCCACATTTCCTTTTTAGGAATAAGAACAATTTGAAAAGGTTGTTGTGTTGTCCCAGACCGGATAGACATCTTATGAAGGCAGGATGTTCTAGACCTTGTGGTCATTGTAATTTTTGCTCTTTTATAGACAGCAATGTGGAGTTTTTTCACCCTGATTTACGAAGAGTTTTCTATACTAAAGTGGAGGCGAATTGTATGACCGTACATGTTGTTTACTTAGCAGTGTGTCAGTTGTGTTCCTTTTTCTACGTGGGTAAGACCAACTGCCCACTTAGAGACAGGATGAGGGAGCACAACTATCACATCAGGAAAGGCACGCTGCATAATGCTTTAGCTAAACATGTGGTCATGCATGGCCATGACCATAAGTTTTTGTTTAGAGTGTTAGAAGTTATCACTCCAACTCAGAGGGGCGGTGATATTAGGACATACACTGAAGGAAAAGAGAGTGATTGGATAACACTATTGAGGGCTGATAGGGGATTAGGTTTAAATGAAAGGGCATCTATTAAACCTAGGCTGAGGCAGCGTCGGCATGTGAAGTGATTATATGTAATTTATTTTTAATATGAGTATGCCTATGTTATGTCCTTATGCCTCAGAGTTTTTATGTTTTTTAACATATGGGATTTTTTCTATGTATATTTACATATATATTTTATGATATCTTTTAGTTGTTTTATGCATTTATACTTCTGCAGTGTGCATCTCCAGTTTTTTGCAATATGTTACGCCTTTAAATAGAATTTTGTATTGGATCAACTTTTTAATAGGTTAATTGTTTAATTGTATCTGTGTGCTTTCAATATATAATAAGTTTGCATTAGGTGTTTGTTTCATGGATCTGAAGAAGCTAATACAGTGAAAGTGCTTATCCGTTTATTTCTGTCTGCAATAAATACGTGGATTTTACATTTGGGATTATCATTTTTCGTCATTTCCTCACTTTCACTCCTGCTCAGTACACAAGTTCTTCATTTATACTTCTTATTATAAATAACCAATTATGTACCTTACTGAGCTGTTTTGTAACTTAGCTGTGTAAATTAAAGCTTTTCTTCATGGGCGTCCACTGAAAATGGACTCTTGTGACCCAGTTAGATTTCCCGGTAAACAAATGTCAATAAACAGCAATAAATAAATAAATTATATATGTATTAACTAGAAGAATTTTGCCCTACACCTGGAAACATGATACTATCACAGCCATATGAAACGTTTCATTAACTAAGTTTCTATTGGCCTTTAGACTCATTAGAATAATTTTCCTTCTTATGAAAGTTCTGGAAAAATATTGTGTGATAAGTCTATTGACCATATCAGCAAATCTGACCTTCAAACAAATGGGCTAATAGAGCACTGCAAATAAGACATTAATTACTATATAAAAAGGCAATAGAACTAGATGGAATAAAATGGGACCATCATCTTCCATACCTTCTCTTTGTTGTAAGAGAAGTATCCTAAGCTTCAACTAGATTCATACCATTTGAAGTTCTGCATGACACAAATCCCAGAGGCTTGCTAAGTATAGCAAAATAAACCTGGACGGAGGAAGCACCCCTTTAAAAGTGTGACAGAGCATTTTTTCAGACCTGCAGGAGAGGTTGACAACTATGACTACAGTAAAAGAGTATATGCAGAGAACACCATGGAGACTATATAACAAAATTCTCACCTCAGAGAATTCAAACTAGGAGAAGAAAGTACTTGCGTTATTATCCTCTGCCAAAAACAAATTTCTTGCAAAGTGGTAAGGAGATTTTGAAATTGTAGAAAAAAAATGAAAAATAAGGGACACTAATAAAGCCACAAAAAT